>NC_071354.1:84947321-85157321 GCF_943734655.1 Sabethes cyaneus
TCCCACATCCTGTTTCTCAGACTGAGGCCGTTGCGGGAAATCTTTGTTGGCGAATACCAGTGCGGTTTTCGAGAGGGACGCTCCACGATGGACCAAATGTTCACATTGCGACAGATCCTCAATAAATTCCGGGAATTCAACTTACAGACTCATCATCTGTTTATAGACTTCAAGGCGGCGCACGATTCAGTAAAACGAAACGAGCTGTGGCAGATTATGCTTGAGTATGGTTTTCCAACAAAACTGATTAGGCTGGTACGTGCTACCCTTGATGGTTCAAAATCAAGCCTCAAGATAGCGGGTGAGACATCGGACTCGTTTGTGACGTTAGATGGTTTGGAGCAAGGTGACGGACTATTTAACATTGCGTTGGAAGGTGCTATTCGAAGGGCCGGCGTGCAGAGAAGCGGTACCATCGTCACGAAATTTCATATGCTCCTAGGACTCGCGGACGACATCGATATCATCGGTGTTAACCGTAGAGCTGTGGAAGAAGCGCACACGCATCTTAAGGAGGAAGCTGCGAGGATAGGGCTTATCATAAATTCTACCAAAACAGTGTATATGGCGATGGTGATAGATTGAGATACTACAACTCGGTACAAAACTCGCGCTCTATAAGACGCTAATTCTCCCGGTGGTACTCTACGACCACGAAGCGTGGACGTTGAAAGAGAGCGACCGACGAGCTCTTGGCGTTTTCTAGCGTAAGATCCTGCGATCAATTCTTGGCGGCATATTAGACGAAGGAGTGTGGCGCAGGCGCATGAATCATGAAATATACCAAGTGTACAAAGATGCGGATATTGTGAAGCGACTAAAATACTGCAAGCTACCATGGGCTGGCCATGTAGCAAGGATGCCGGATGAAAGACCAACGAAAACAATATTTAGCAGGGAACCCAACAGAGGCCGACGACTTCGAGGCAGACCCCGTACCCGTTGGATGAGCTCTGTTGACGAGGATGCTAGAACAGCGGGTGTTTGTGGCGACTGGACGGTGGCAGCTCAAGACCGAGTAATGTGGAGACGGCTCCTGAATTCGGCATGGATTCGATAAGCGGATTGTCGCTGAAAAAGAAAAGTAAAGTAAACATGTTCATAGAAGAAGTCGATCAGACGCCGTCCAACACAAACGAGCATTTTGCTTGCGTCGGACCGCCGGCCGACAAACTTTTACTGTGGGTAGCCGACTTGGAGAAACGAAACATCCGTCACCTTAAGCTTCCAGTCAGTTTGCAATCTACACTCTTCAATATGAATGCAAAGCGGAAGAATGACTGTTGGTTTCTCTTGAAAGGCTACATGGATCGTAAGTGGCAGTATTTGCAAGCGGCAGGTTAATTGAATTCAAAAAATAGTCAAATGATCGTTTTCGATAGCCGCCTGGATAGTTTCGAGATACGATGTAGGCTCTCACGTTTCATGTCATAGGTTCGAATCACTCAGATAAGGCATTGCATGCTGCGTAAAGACATCAGTGATCGTTTTCGGTGCGCAAGTTGAATGTAGACAGCGTACGCATTCACAGTCACAGTCAACTTGCGATCCCTTTTCAAGCCCTTCATTAAGACCACTGCATTGTCGCCTAGCACCTAGCCAGCTAGAGTATACTACAAGGAATTTATTAACTACGGTAACAAACATGGTCGCAATTCTGTGATTATCCCATCAGTTTGTCTTTAACTGGCAGCAGTTTTTCGGAGGCCCCTTCATCAGTTGAGAATTCCCGACTGTATTACTCACAATTCTATTACTTCTCTGGCAACCCACTCCGTATTCCAACCCAATCACGAAACCACCGGCGTTCATCCCACTGGTCGCGGTCTTGGGTGCAGAAACGGGGAACCTGTTATCGCAGGTAAGTACCGATTGCTGTTGACCATATTTCGCTTATTGAAGGTTAATCGAATTTCAATAAAGCTCAATTCAATAAGGCTCATTCCAACCCATTATGCATGTGCTTTGCTGCCGATTTTTTCGCTATATGCGCATCTTTACCGGGACGCAATCTGTACAGTATTTTGAGTTGAAGTCGAGCCTCTTGCGGCCTGCGCTCAGCTCAGTCGTGCCGGTTTGGCGTTCAAAATTGGAAAAGAGATTTTCTGCCCTCGTATTCAGGCAAGTATCCACCATTGGTAGTGCCCATGTCTTCCAGTGGCTACTTCCTTCACTCCATACCCTACGAGTTACACCCATTCAAAGCACATTGAAAGTGCGCCTCAAGGAGAATTTGGTCAAGTATCGACGAGCGCGGAATGAGTTGACGACGATCCTGAGAATGAAAAAGGCACCGGAAGGAGGGCAGAGATCGTGAAGAGTTAGAATGACTATTTTCGAGCTAATGAGACGCGTAAGGTCTATGAAAAGCTGAATAAATCTCATTAAGGACACATAACGAAGCCTGGTATGTGTAGGGACTGGTCACAAACGAGCGCGAGGTGGCCGACAGGCGGAAGCAGAGCATTAATGAGCATCTCAACAACAATGTAATATGTAACAGAAGGGGATTGAACGGAAGTTAACCTAGGCATGCCTACAAACGATAACAGCGTTCCGGCTCCCAATCTCGTAGAGATCCGACGAGAATCGATGATCAGCTGAAGAAAAATAGAGCCACCGGAAAAGACCGACACCCGGTAAAATCAAAACTACAAAAATAGCCAAGAACCGCAAGCAACGGAATTTCACTGGACACTTTCTGGAATTTGGGAGGGCGAGAAACTATCGGAGGAATGGATGGAAGATTTGTCCCATACAGGACGATCAGCTAAATTGCTAAATTACGCTGGCCAACGCCACCTACAACGTGCTCTCCCAGATTTTGTTGTGTTGTCTATCTTCAAAATAGCAAGCAAATTCGTAGGGCAGTACCAGGCGGCCTTTATGAAGGCCCATGCTTCTTCGGATCAATTTTTTACTCTCCGACGCGTACGTTACACGTTATATTTCCGTGTATTTCAGGACAGCATACGATACAGTCGAGTACGAGCAGCTATGGCAAATATTGCATGAGAACGGTTTTCCGGACAAAATGAGGCGGCTGATAACAGCTACCCAGGAGCGTGTACGTGAACGAAAGGTGTAACGAACCATTTTTGGAGGAGCACAAACGGATAGCGAAGAGTGGCGTAGGCGTCTGAACCACGAGTTGCATGCACTACTTGGAGAGATTCCCATCGCACACCTGCGCGACTACGATGGACTACTGCCAGCTACGTCGTAAAGATGCCAGACGAGTGTGCAATAAAACCCGTTTTGTTCAAGAACTCCACTGGCACCAAGAGAGGCCCAATGTGCTAGATGGCTCGACCAAGTTAAAACTAACTTACGTGTGTCGAGACGCTCAACGAATTGGCGATGAGTAGCCGAAGATCGAGTACAGCGAAGAGGAATTCTTGATACGGCAAGAGCCACTCCGGTTCTGTGCTGGTAGAAGTGTGTAAGCGAAGGGGCGCCTGCTGGTTTATTATCAAAACGTGCATGGCTTGTGCACTAAAATCGACGAATTTTTCATTGCTATGACGAAATCGAACCTTGACATCATCGATCTCGCTGAAACATGGCTGGATGAGAAAACCTATTCTGCGGAGATATTTGGAGGTACATTCCGCTGTTATTGTAAGCTTATTGTAAGCAACAAATCACATGGTGGCGATTTCTACGTGGCTAAGTGCTTGCATTGATTCCATTCCCATCTGCAACTACCTTTCCCAGGACGTAAAGCAAATTCGTTTGGCATTGAGAATCCCATCTGTTCTGTCGATGGAATCTTCAATGCTTATTGAAACCGCTTTACGAGTTCAATGTAAACTCTTCGCCATAGATTTCAAAAATTCTTTCAACACTTTTGTGCTTCCAGAACAAGTAGCCTCTACTGTTAAAGATACGCCTCCGAATAAAGTAAATTTGAATACTTTGCATGTAACCGATCAACTCATTGAAACCACAATCAATAACTTAACTATTCGTTGGTTGCTGGATCAGATGGAATCCCTTCAAGTGTTCTGAAAAAATAGTACCGCAGCTGTTGTTCGTCCGCTAGCAATGTTATTTGAGTCTTCGCTGCAGTAGAATGTATTTTCCACATTTTGAGAAAAAAAAATCCATCATGCTTCTTGTGTTTATACAGTGGATAAAGAGAGATAAGAGAAAAGTGGAAAAGTCGCGGTATCACGTCACTTTGTGCCTGCTCGGTAGTCTTGAACTTTACTTGTAAATAATGCATTTTTCATTTTATACATTGATCAGCACGGTTTTATCTTCAAAGGATCTTTCAAATCCCTTAAAATGATTTTCACAAATCTCACGCAATTTGTTCTATTTAACTAGCCTAGAAAAAGGTGCGATATATACAGATTCGACCGGGCCGACCACGAAATACCGTTGAATTAGACTAGAAATTAGCAATTTATTCCGCATTCGCAAGATGGATGAGATCTTACCTTATTATTCGTAATTTATGCGTCAAAATCGGTCCAGAAAAAACGAGAGTTCCTCATGGAAGCAATTCAGGCCCCTTGCTTTTTTATACTCGCCTCTATTCTACATACCAATCGGAGCCGAATTCGAACGGAAATTGCGCTTCGATCGGAATACAACGTATGCTATAACACACGATGCACGGTGCCAATTGTTGAGATTGTTGTTTCCTGTGGAAAAGGAAACTTGAGAAGGTGAAACCGTCCTTAAGACGGTGCAAAAAACTCATTATTTTTTGACTTTTAATTAAAAACATTTAGTTTCAAAGTCTGTTTCATTTAAAATTTTGCTCTCAAAATTTCCAATTTCTTCATAAGAAAATAAAAAAATTTGCAAGAAAAATTATTCTGTTTCTTTTCTGACAAACGTTCAAACTAGTTGTTGAATATCTCCCATCATATTTTGCACAGCGATGTTGTCATCGGTCTGCCATCTTTTTCCACCACTTTTCCATATCAGTTTTGAATGTTTTGCCACACTTCTTTAATTTACATTTGACAATTGTCCAATATTTTTCGATGTGACGAAAACGGTTGTTAACGGTTTGACAAGCAACCGCAAATAAAATAACTTTTATTAGTGCACCATATTGTATTGGCGTAGTACGCCCAACTTGTAGTAAGTCTATAAGCAGGTCGCAGTCAACTATTTTTATCTTGGTAATATAAGCAAGCACAATAAATATGCTTTATAAACAGTTTTATTATGCTTTTATAGCAATCTACAAGTAGTTTTTGACTTGTATCCTCTTGGTATTCGCAACACCATGATAAAAACCAGAGGTAATGATTAATACCGCAATAAATCCTTTATAAAATTCAGATAAAACTAACCGGCTTTAGAATTGTTACTTGGGGTACGACATTTATTAAAGTTCATTCCAGTTAATGAGTAATCGAAGCACGAAAAAGCTTATTTCTAGACATATAAAAATATTCCCAAATAACTGCCCCGTAATTTTAATCTGTGCTCACATTATCCATTGGAATGTACCGTTTACTATTTAACACGCCATTTGCATACCCCGAGATTGCGGAAGATGATTCAACTTCTTTCACAAAATTCCACTTTCGCATACTTTCCAACTCACTGCCCTGTTCCCATATCATGATAATCTCGGGTGACAACAAAGATCGCACGATAGTATCAATTACTTTCACACATTTCTTCCCCTTTGGAAATACTCGCGAAGTCGAACTTTATCGAATCACACCATCGGCAATTATTAATTATCAGAGAATAATGGACGCACCGAAGGGCATCCTCCTGTTGTTGGTTGTAACAGATTTATCAGAAATCTGATCCGGCGATTGATAGCTCGGCCCCTCTCCCCCCTTCGAGATGGCAAGGATTGCCATCGTGAAAGTGAGGGCGGTAGGGTGCTGCTTGGTGCTGAATCTTTCTTCTATATGACGTACGTGCCAAAGATCGAACAGTCGACAGCAATTATCGCTGATGTGCGTCTAATTTCGATGCCATTAGCTCACACACCATAACAAGCACGTTGGTTTGCTTCGGACATGATGGCACTTTGACGCCTCTCGCTGTGGGCTCCAATTGCCATCCCTCCGCCATACTCGATGTAAGTTGTTGTGTCCCATTCCATCATTGATATATGCTTTGCTTTGAAGAGACCGTTTGGCACGTTGCTGTTCTAATTCTTCAAAAGACGCACCGCGTGCACTTCGCCTCTAAGCGGTAAACCCTATGGGCAGATGATCAAGTGTAACCCCTCCGCAAGCAGGCACGCGGTATGCGGATACGCGGCTTCGTGAAACCATTCCCTCCAGGGACCGCGGCAAATTCGCTTTTGTCACTCTATGTATGGCAAACACAACAAATTGCTCTATGCGTGGCTCCAGCTCCAATAGAACCTACGCTGCGATGCACGTCTCTGCACACGTTATTTTGTGCTCGGAAAAAGTAAATTCCTACCACTACGGGGCCGGTTCGGCTTTCGAACGTGTGTGCGCTCGCGGGTGCTAAAAAGGGATCTCCGAATCAATGCACGGACTATATCGAGCACGGAAGATCACCCAATTGTCCTCGCATTATAATCGTTGGCGGTTGGTTAGCGAAACGGGAGCAAATTTACGAGCTAACGAAGAGCGATGCAGTTTACCGACTCTACGAGGAAGGTTATAATTTTATTGCTACTGGACAAATTTTAAACTGATAAAGAACACAGTTGCTGCTACGACATAAATAAGATAAAAGTATGAATTTTTGTTGTATATTGCTTTTATCGTAACTTTAAAAGAGGAATCTTAGGCAAAAAAACAAAAATAATTTGAAATGTCCACTCTATTGGTGATCAGCTTCAATGCGCTTCAGTTAATCTGTTTGGTTTGACTCAATCCGCAACTATACAAATGCGAATGTGAACTGCAGGACTAATATAGACTTTTGCCAAATACGGAGTGTCAATTTATTCGTCGTTGGAGATGTTTGTTGTTTTCCATAAACCACTACGGATGAACTGAAGTTGTTGACGATTTGATAATAGTGTTTGCGGTGACATCCAAGTCGAATGAGAGGTTGATGATTTATCAATTTATTCGAGAAGCAATCGTAACATGAATGAATGAATTATAATTGATAAAATAAGGCCGTCCATCTTCGAACGATCGCTCACACAAAGGTTTAATTATTTATTACTGGCTTGAATGAATAGTAAACAATTCGAAGAATTGCATTCATTTTGATTGTTTAAAGGAAACCCCAAAAACTTGGAAGTCTCACCTCTATTATCAATACAATAGCTTGATAACAGCCAGTTAATAAGATTAATCGAAGACGTATCGAATGGTCGGTTTTCATGGCCTCCTGTACAAACTTACTGTAGGGGTATTAGGAGCATAATGAGCACCCTAACTTGTTGGCTGGTAAACGGCTGGGTAATGCGTACCATCGGTGCCTTGCGCATTGGGCATAAAATAGGCCCCATATTGGTCCACAGCCTCTTACCCAGCAACTCCTACCTCTACCTCCTCCTGGTACCAGCCGGGATATGAGCAACCTCGGTGGAGATCGGGTAACCAATCCCGGTGGAAGTCAAGGTCGTATTCTGACAGGGGAGGAGGGCTTCTTCGAGCTACGTTGCCCCCCCGGCGATACTGTGCGGTTGGTTGCGGGCTTTGCAAGCCTGAACTACTAAAAAATTAAAGCAATAGACTCCGTCGGTAATAATAACTCTAATCGGAACAATCGGCAAAGACCCAGGCGACGAAAACGGATTATAACGATTGGAAATTAGTAACATGGAACTGTCGGTCTCTAAATTTTCTCGGAAGAACCCAAGAGCTTTCTGAAGAAGTGAAGAGCCGCAAGTTCGACATCGTAACGCTGCAGGAGGTATGCTGGAGAGAAACGATGGTTCTTACATATAAAGATCTACCAGAGCGGCGGCAATACACATGAGCTGGGCATAGGTTTTATAGTGATGGGCGAGATGCAGAAGCGGGTGATCGGGTGGTGGCCAATCAACCCCCGAATGTGCAGATTAAGAATCAAGGGCCGATTCCTTAATATTAGCATAATACGCAGCCCTCACCTAGCAAGTACCAAGGAAGTCAGGAGGAGGAATTCAAACCGGTGATTGGGCGATTCAGCGCACACCCGCAAACGATCGAAAACAGCCTAAGACTTGTGGACTTCGCCGCCTTCATGAACATGGCCATACGTAATACCTTCTTCCAGCATAACCTCTACCATCGGTAAACCTAGAGATCACCCAACCGGACAGAATCACAAACCGACCACGTTCTGATAGATGGTCGGCACTTTTCAGACATTATCGACGTCAGAACCTATCCCGGCGCTAACATCGATTCGGATCACTACCTAGTGATGGTAGGGATACGCCAAAAACTATCTGTTGTGAACAACTTACAATACCGGCGCCCGCCACGGTATAATCTAGCGCGACTGAAGCCCGGATGTCGTCGAAAACTACCCGTTATCTCTCGAAACCGCGCTGCCGGAAGAGGCTGAACTGGATGAAGCCCCTCTTGAGGACTGTTGGAATGCCGTGAAAACAGCCATTAACAGCGTAGCGGAGAACGTCCTAGGCCGTGTGGCACCGATTCAACGTAACGAATGGTTTGACGAGGCATGCCAGCAGATATTGGATGCTGCGTAGAGCCACCCGTCAGAGTGTGGAGCGATACAAACAGAAGCGGAGACAGCAAATCCGACTCTTCCAGGAGAAGAAGCGCCACCAAGAGGAGAAGCTCGAGCAGCTGTACCGCTTTCACGACACACAGAAGTTCTATCAGAGACTCAACGAATCTCGCAAAGGCTTTGTGCCGCGAACCGAAATGTGCAGAGATAAAGATGGAGGTATCTTGACTGATGATGGAGATGGAGGGGCTGGCAAAGGGTGAACATGTGCATTCCATAACCTCTGTTCATTATGCCATCATGCCGGCTGGGGTACGCAACTTCGGTTGTGGTATGCTAACAGGAAAGGGGGCACAGTGGCTCCCACTCACATTAAGATGGCAGCCCCACCAGCAGGATAAGGACCTTAGGTTAACAGCCTACTGTACCAGAACATAAAAAAATTTACCGAAAATGAAAGAAGAAATCTCTGGATTATTGGCAACGACCTTTAGCTTGAAAACACGGACACGAATCGGAACATGGAATATACTGACCCTTGCCCAGCAGGGCAAGCTGACTCTACTTGCAAGGGAAGCTAGCTGCCTGTAGCTTGAAATCCTGGGGCTGAGCGAGGTCCGCTGGCCGGGTACTGGCGAACACAGGACATCATCCGGGCAAGTCTTGCCTCTGGCATACGAGGTGAAAATGCTACTCGAGAAAGATGAGTTGGATTCCTACTGAGCCCAGGGGCACATGCGGCCCTGATGAAGTGGGAACCAATAAATGAGCGAATAATTGTTGCCAGATTCAGAACACGGGTTAGGAACCTTACGGCAATTCAGTGCTATGCGCCAACAGATGCTGCCGACCTGCAGGAGAAAGAGAGTTTTTACAGTCAGCTGAACAGCGTGGTTGAGAAAATCCTGAAGGGGGACATCCAAATCCACATGGGCGACTTCAACGCGAAGATTGGCTTAAACAACGCGGACCTTGAACGCGTCATGGG
Source organism: Sabethes cyaneus (assembly GCF_943734655.1). NCBI lineage: Eukaryota > Metazoa > Arthropoda > Insecta > Diptera > Culicidae > Sabethes > Sabethes cyaneus. The sequence goes on from NC_071354.1 coordinate 84,956,914, forward strand.
GCGCCATGGCCTAGGAGAAATGAGCGAAAACGGGGAGCTGTTTACAGAATTCTGTGGTAATAACGACATGGTCATTGGTGGATCGCTCTTCCCCCATAGACCAGTACATAAAGTCACGTGGGTTTCCCGCGACGGCCGAACAGAGAACCAAATCGACCACATCTGCATCAGCCGGAAATGGAGAAGGAGCCTTCTTGATGTACGCAGCAAACGCAGCGCTGATATTGCATCCGACCATCATCTTGTTATCGCTGAGATACATCTGCACGTTGCACGTGTCCAACGACGGAAGGAAAAAGTTGGATGCCGCTACGACGTCCGCCGATAGGAGAATTCTGAGGTGAAAAGGGCCTTTGTCGAACAACTTGAATCTCGAGCCTCGGAGTTGCCACCTGGTGGAGCCGTCGAAGAGCAATGAACCTGCATCAAAAACGCCTTCATCACGACCAGTGATGAAACGCACGGCAAAGCGCGCAGCAGGCGGAGGGAGTGGATTTCGGATGAAACGTGGAGGAAGATCGACGAGCGGAGAGAGGCGAAAGCCGGCATTGTGCGAGCGCGGACCAGATCGGCTAAGACAGCTGGCCGTCAACGATACGCCGAACTGGAGAGGGCTGTTAAACGTGCTTGTAGGCGGGATAAGAGAGCCTGGACTAACTCCCTAGCCGAACAAGGAGAAACCGCTGCCGCCAATGGTGATATCCGTTTGTTGTACGATATTTCACGCCGCCTTAGTGGTGCCAGGATGAATTCAAAGATGCCGCTAAAGGACAGAGCTGTTCGGCTATTGACTGACCGCACAGAACAGCTTATGCGATGGACTGAACATTTTGAACAACTCTTCCGAGTTTCAAATGTCAGTTACCAACAAAACCAGCAGCGTATGACGCCTACAGTTCGTCGAATCAATCGCGTGAACTCGGAGGCGCCATCGCTGGATTAAATTGTAGCAGCCATCAAGAGTATGAACTCCAATAGAGCGCCAGGGATAGATCGTATTTCAGCCATAATGCTCAAAGCTGACCCATCTTTGTCAGCCCAGATGATGCATCAGCTTTTCAGCAATATTTGGGAAATCGCAACTTTTCCGGTGGACTGGATACAGGGCATATTGGTCAAAGTCGCTAAGAAAGGAGACCTAACTGTATGCGGTAACTGGCGTGGCATCACGTTGCTCTGTATTACTCTCAAAGTACTCTGTCCAGGAGACGATCGACGCTACTCTCCGGCGGCAGCATGCTGGATTCCGTGCTGGCCGATCATGTGTAGACCATATCATAACGCTCCGCATTATATTGGAGCAGATCAACGAATTCCAGGACTCTCTTCTGCTGGTGTTCGTTGACTTCAAAAAGGCGTTCGACCGACTCAATCACGAAAGCATCTGGGGCGCACTTAGGCGTAGAGGAGTTCCAGATAAGCTAGTCCATCTCATCGAGACTCAGTACGAGGCGTTCTCGTGCAAGGTTTTGCACGACGGCGTCTTGTCCGACCCCATAAGGGTTACTGCTGGCGTGAGACAGGGCTGCATTTTATCACCGCTTCTGTTTCTCATCGTTATGGATGAGATATTACTTGGAGCAATTGACAGTAGACCAACTCGAGGATTACCTTGGAATCCTCTAACGATGGAGCAACTAAATGACCTCGACACATAAGTAAGTATCTTGACTGATGACAGCGCGATGATCGAAATGTGGAAGCAGCACTACGTTGTACATCTGAATGGCGTGCAGGCGGAAGAGCATGATAGCGGAGGAACTGACCACATTGGTGTAGCAAGCAACGAAGATGTGCCACCCCCATCAATAAGGGAAGTTAAAGAGGCTATCCAGCGGCTGAAGAACAACAAAGCAGCGGGAAACGATGGCATTGGAGCGGAACTAAAATGGGCCCGGACAAGTTGGCCGACTGTTTGCATTAACTGATTGTCAAGATTTGGGATACGAAACGAATACCGGAGCAGTGGAAGGACGGGGTTATCTGCTCTATCTACAAGAACGGCGATAAGCTGGATTGTGAGAACTACCGGGTGATCACTATTCTGAATGCCACCTACAAAGTGCTGTCCCAAGTCATCGCCCATCGACTATCGCCAATAGCCAATAGATTTGTGGTAAGTTACCAGGCCGACTTCACGGAGGGTCGGTCTACAACAGACCAAATCTTCACCCTGCGGCAGATCTTCCGGAAGGGCCGCGAATTCCGAAATTTTAAAATTATAAGGCAAAAATTATCATTTTTAAACCTCTTTGCTCCAGAGATATGTCCCAAAATAAATAAATTAAAAGTTCTCATCTAAAACACTCACAAAGAAGTGAATCTAAATGACTGCTGAAAGAAGCTCAATAAAAAGGGACATACCATGATTTTGCAGCAACCAGATGCTGTTGCTGAGCTCTTTCCTATATACAACCATATCGGAACCACAGCAGTGGACGAAAAAGTCCATCAAAAATTTCATTACCCAAATAACACGCTTCATCGAACACGTTTAAAACAATGTTAAATTTCCGTGAAATAAACGTTTCATCATAAACAGCATGTGCAACATTACAGTGTCTGGACGTTGAACATTGATAAACAATGTTCCGCAAAACCAGAGCATATCATCGTCATCGGGCGGAGAAACCGCAATTGGTCCATTTTATTTAATTTTTTTTAGGTAGACCTACACCGGTGCGATGCAAGGAGCAATAAAAATCTGAACGAAGTGAAAACGCGTCTTTTTAATTTGATGGTGATACTCTCCAGACGCTTGCCCGCCGGCCGGTTCCCCGCTACTTAATAGTCCAACAGCCAGTTCGGCGGAACTGAAAAGTGCGAGACATCGAGACGGTTTCATCCAGGAGCAGGCGAAGGGCGCTTTCAGAAACCCGTCAGCCGTTGAAGGATCGATTTTTATTGCACTTAATCGTGCTCAGCCACGACTCCTTTTTCGCTTCTTCCCGCGCTGCACTCGCTCCGGTTTCGACTGCCGACCTCCCGCGGTAATTGCAGGTTTTATTGCCAAAAATAAAATATTTATCCTTTAATTAAAAATCAATTTTAGATTTCGATCTCACGTTGCAAGTTAAACAATGGTTGGGCGACCAAAACCAGCACCGGAGAGGCTTTATTTATCCAGAGTATTTTTTGACATTAAGCTTTTTTCATTTATTGCTTTGAGCGATTTTAATGAACGTGATACCGTGCTGAACCGAAGGTGTCAGGTTGGTTAAACGACAAAAAGTAAGCTTTTAATTTGCCACCGCGTGTTATTGCAATCCACAAAAATAAACATATGTTTTTCTTTTTTTTCTGAAAGTGAGTAAATATTTTGATTATAGAGAAATTAAATCTAATTTTATTATCTAAAGCACCAAAACAATGTGAATTCACATTGATTTTGACTTGTAAAACACGCTTGAACCCCCACATAGGTGCCAACCCACGGTCGCCCGACTACTGTACTCTTCTCAGAAGCATCACTTTCCATTGAACTTTGTGCGGTTCTCGGTACACTTTATGTGACAACCAAGATGTGCGCACACGTTCGCGACATTATCGGTAATAATTGCAACACTTGTAAAATCGGTTACATTATTGCACGCCTCAGAACAGTGTCGAACATATCTGCGTTGAAAGCAAACCTTTATCGTAGGCGGACGGAGGGCAATCGCAAACTGTCGTCCCTCTGAAGGTGGTTTTTCACTTACCGTTTAATTTTATCTCACCAATGCAATGTTGCCGACGATTTTACGGTGCCGAGATTTTAATCTTTGTAGAATTGATTTTGAGCAGCTCGTCGTTGAAGCGGCAGTTTCGCGCTTGTTCGTGTTAGTTTGATGTTCAACCACTTCAACTGCCCACAGCGAGAAACGGGTTTTACTTTTGCGATGAGCAAGGTCAAAAGTTATTTTAATTACTTGCTTTAAGTTTAACTACTACGCACTAATTAGGCGGTGGACAAACCTACCTTGTTAAATTAAATTTATTAATATTATGCTTTACTGGTTTTGTTATAAAGTTTTTTTAAATCATCACATTCTGAAAACAGTAAACCAATTTACGTTGCATTAGTGGAAAATAAAAGCTCGTAAAAAGACTTCCATATATTCCCAGCTACCCTTGCAGGACTGACTTTTCGGTATCTGCAGAAACATAGATTAATTCGAACATAACACCTAAATAATTTTTTGAACATTTTCCAATTTTTTCTTCTTGCAAGAAAAGGACATAATTTTAACAATGTTATGTGAAGTCACCCAGCAAACCACAAACCGTATAATAATGTGTGAAAATCATCTTAAATATTGCTAAACAAACTCGAAATCGTACATAAAGCTTAATAAAGCGCACCCTGGTTTACATTTATTCGTACAAAATGATAGTAACTGATTCACATACGATTTTCGTCGCAGAATTGTATAGCATTATGGAACTAATCATGTTGAGTCGGATTTCATCGTATACAAATACTTATGAATGTGAATTGTTTTCATATAATTTGCAGTACGTATATCACCTCCAAAACAGTACGCATATGCTGGTTTCGTGCATCGAATGCGATTTTTTTAGATATATATCAGTACATATATCAAATTTGTTACTTTGATATACATACGAAAATGTTTGCTGGGCATACTGAAAGCTCCTGTGATCGAGAATTATGTTACTGACCCCCACTTCTTTTTCGGTAGCTGAACAAAATTTCCGGTTAGCGATCTCCGCTTCGGCGTTATTGTTGTATCTTCCTAGAGAGTTATTTATGAAGATTCTTGTTCGTCTGCCAGCGTGTTAGCCGCGATTCTCAGCGCAGGGTTTCGGGGGAAGTCCCCGTTCCTGTTAAAATAGACCAAACTCGTGATTTTAGTCATGACCTACTGTAGGTGGAGGAAGAGGCACAATTTGTGTCTAAAAATAGCACAACCCATGTCGCTACATTAATAAGGGGGGTTGTGCAGTCTTCTTTTGTCCAGCGCCTCTGTGGTTCATAGGTACACGGGTACCAGCGAGCCACATGCCATGGTGAGTGTTGTGGGTTCGAATCGGGTTAAAATCTCATATTATAGCTTGGTTCAACCCGTGCACCTTCCAACATTGGACAAAAGGTAAGCGTTGTTAAGCTTAGCTACCTATTTCACTCCTTTACGCTCCATTCCCAAAAAATCCTTCTTCATTACTTTCCCTTACCGTCCCTTCATCAATGGTAGAACTATCGTTTCAATCAAAAACTATAACTATGCGACGGTTACAATACACCCTAAACATTTCTTTGTGAACGTTGGAACAAGGCCCGTTGAAACATCGCTGAGATAATAATGAACAGCGTTGCTGATAGAATGTCGCATAAGATTTGAAATAAGAGCGAAGGAACAAATGCTTTAAGGAGAAGTAAGAACAAGTGTTAATTCTGTGTACAGCTACCTGTCAGAATGTGAAGTGATACAGACAGAAACGAAGACAGCTAACCTCACTAGTCTAGAAAGTCAACACATTTCACAAATACATTTTCCGGTGATTCGAGATGTGCCTAGATAAGAATAGAAATACAGTTGGATTTCGATTTTGGCATGTTTCGATTTTGGCAACAAAAGTATTCGTTTTTGGCAGCACAAGATATTTCACTTCCAAAAATATACTTAAATATCTATCAGTTTCTGCGTACATGCTTTAAGGGGGGACCCTACTCTAGAAATTAAAGTTAGGTATTGGGTTATTCTGGTTATTGATTAAGGTATATTTGAAGATATATTTTGTATTTTTAAATGCCAAAATATTGATTATTATGCTGGAGGCAACTGAGCGCGTGAATGCTCTCTAGAAAACAATTCCTAGCTGGCGGTACGTGCCGGGAACCAACGGAGTATCGGAAAACGGATTTCAAGGACGATTTTCAAGCTTTAGGTCAATACCTAAATTGTTACGTAGCGGTTTTTGAAAATTCGGAAAATTATCATAATGGCGGCAATTTTTCCAAAAGAAAAGTACCTAAAAATAAAAAATAAGAAAACTTTTCCAATTTAATTCTACTCTGTGTATTTTATTCAATGACAGATACGTATTTCGCCTACGACTTGCAGGCTTCCTCAGTGTCTGTTTTCGAACTCGTTTCGTATTCTACTAAGACGCTCCAAAAACTTCAGTCAAAAGAAAAGTGTTTTTCATCAAAAATCGCCAATTGAGAGCTCATAAAAAATTAAAAAATTGAGATATCAAAAAACGGCTACGTAACAATTCAGATAAGTCATTTTTACATGCTGAAAAAAATTTCAGCCAAATCGGATTAAAGTTTCGTACAACGATGCACTTTCCTTGAGGTGAAATTTCATTTTTCCGAATTTCCAGAGTAGGGTCCCCCCTTAAATGACAAAGAATGATGCCTTCAATATGTTCATGAAAAAAAGTTATGTTGTTTCGAACAATATTTTTATTGCCGTAGGACTACGTCTTACCGCAGAATGTCAATAACTTATTTGCATCGGACGGATAGCTCTTGGCGGACTTTTTAAACATAAAATGGTTGCAATCGTTGATTAATGATATTTAGTCAATTTCTAAAACATTTACCATGCTGCATCAATATCCGGACACTTAAGCAGGTCGTATGTTTAATATACTCCGTAAACAATAATTTCGCAACATTCTAGTAACTGCTTTGTACTATAATCAAATGTAAAGCTTAAATTTGCAATAACACGTCAATTTTACAATGAAAACTCAATAAAACACATTAAAATAAGAGAAATAAACAGGCTTGTCTTGTTCATAAATCCGGACACCTCACATCTCAGTGAATCAATATCCGGACACTTTTGAATCGTTTTCCGGACAGGCAAAACTTTCTCGTATTTTGTCTAAGAAATGTATGCCTATAAGCAAACAACTTATCACTTGTAAAATGTAGTATTAAATCATTAGCTCTCTATACATTTTTTAAATTTTAATGCCACTTTGGTGTCATTAACGGTACGATTTTAGTCAAGTGCTATACTGACCCACTTACCTAACCAGATAACGAAAGTGATTAAGTACTTCTACATTAAATGTCTTGAAGTATTTTGGATTTCCAAATATTTTGATGGTTCCATGGATCGAGACTCCTTCTTTTACCACACCTTCTGCCTGGTTCGACGTGCCCTTTCGCATTTTCTAAGAAAAACGTTAGGTAGTTACCAACAATAGTCAAACATGTCCGGGTTTAAAAACATGGTTTTATATCCGGACAGTGTAATTATTTATAAAAATACACTTTATTTCAACACGTTAATGAATGACACCGTCTCAATTAATTAAAACTAACCTTTTTTGTTGATACTTAGCCTAAAAAGTTGGTTTCTTTGTAATAATAACCTCCCAAGACCTTAAATTGCGAAAACACTACTGTTAAGTAATCTGAGAAAAACTCGCAGAAAAAAGACACTGTTCGACACCAACGTTACGTTTGGATTTATTTAAGTTATTCCGCGCAGCCTACTTAACCACCGATTATGTTTAAACGATCTTAGATATATTTGCAAAGTAATCCACATAGCTACATCTTATAAATTGTATATATTATTACTTAATAAGGATAAATTAGTGAAGGTGTCCGGATATTGGTACCGTCCGGATTTTGATGCAGCATGGTACCTTAATTTTTTCATATCGAAAAAGGGTCTCGGTTTTGACACGGTTTCGATTTTGGCAACATAGGTAACACGCATTTGTTGCCAAATTCGAAATTCTACTCTATGTTGACGAACGATCGTTATAAAACCCAGCAATGAACTTTAATGAACACTTGAAACGTGGACTTGAACTTGGACTTGGACTTGGACTTGGATTTGGACTTGGACTTGGACTTGGACTTGGACTTGGACTTGGACTTGGACTTGGACTTGGACTTGGACTTGGACTTGGACTTGGACTTGGACTTGGACTTGGACTTGGACTTGGACTTGGACTTGGACTTGGACTTGGACTTGGACTTGGACTTGGACTTGGACTTGGACTTGGACTTGGACTTGGACTTGGACTTGGACTTGGACTTGGACTTGGACTTGGACTTGGACTTGGACTTGGACTTGGACTTGGACTTGGACTTGGACTTGGACTTGGACTTGGACTTGGACTTGGACTTGGACTTGGACTTGGACTTGGACTTGGACTTGGACTTGGACTTGGACTTGGACTTGGACTTGGACTTGGACTTGGACTTGGACTTGGACTTGGACTTGCACTTGCACTTGCACTTGCACTTGCACTTGGACTTGGACTTGGACTTGGACTTGGACTTGGACTTGGACTTGGACTTGGACTTGGACTTGGACTTGGACTTGGACTTGGACTTGGACTTGGACTTGGACTTGGACTTGGACTTGGACTTGGACTTGGACTTGGACTTGGACTTGGACTTGGACTTGGACTTGGACTTGGACTTGGACTTGGACTTGGACTTGGACTTGGACTAAAACTAGGCGGGTGAAATCGGCAATGTTGCAAATCGAGCAAGAAGTAAAGTAAGCCTATGCGAGTGAGTATAAGCAGCATCCAGCGCTTACGCAACTGACGCAAGCGTACGATAAGCAACCACCGCACGTAGGAGTATATCAGCCAAAAACCTGGCCAAAATTCAAAAATCAAAATGTGAATGAACCACGCGCTATTTATCATTGTTATATTGTTAGATACTTATAGCATCATATGTCGGCCATTTTGATAACATCTCGATTGTTTATAAGACTGTACAGCTGTCAAAACCTTGATATAAATCGCAGCGTGATTTTTTTGCAAGTGGTCCGACCAGCAAGGTTGAGTTCCTGCTGTGTTTTTGATATTTTTTAGAAACTGCCACGTAAAAATTCAATATGGATAATCAAGACAAAGGTATGTAGAGTAAATCTGAGCATAAGTTTATTTATACACATTTAGGTGAAGGCCGTAAACCAGGCTTGGAAGTAGCAACTTTTTGCTTTCTTTTTTTAAGGAATATTTTTCCAAAAAAGCATTTTTGTTTATGTTCTAAGCATCTCTAAGCAAATATTTTACCATCATTAGAAAGGTATGGAGTTCCAGAATAATGTTGCGAAAGAAAATCTCACGCATCCTCACGCTCTCAATTTATTTTTGAATTTGAAGTTGTGACGATTTTTCACGCGTTTTACAACTTTATCAATTAGTTGTGTTTGTCATGCATTAGTTAAGAAATTTCGATGTATTCTTTCAAATTCTGAGAGAATTGAGCGGAAATTTTCTAAAAACCACCTCTTTCAGTTTATACGGCAATGTCCTGATCGCTCCATCGGCAAAACGCTTTTGTTTACAGAAAAAAAAAACTTAAAGAAACTCTTAAATGCCCTCCGAATCACTATCATGTACTGAAACATCAATTGAGTGGTTTTAAAATACAGTTCAAACGCCCATGGACGACTTCTTATAACCATAAGGATCGGTTTAAAGAGGTAAACAAAACTTGGATAAGTTCTACAATCAAGTCATCTACTTGGTCTGAGATATCAAATGCAGGTCGTCCAAGTAAGAAGTTTGTAGACTCTTCTGAGAGAAACATGCGAAGCCTGGAGCTGTGAGAAAATGTCCCAGTTGAGATCTTAAGTTATGCAACACAAATAAGTCAAAGATCTGTGGGAAATACAACGGTTTCCAGCATCATTAAAGGTATCACCTAAAATCCCTCAAAAGCTTCAGAATTAAAAAAAAGCGCTGACAACTGTACAGTTAAATGCTGTTCAAAAGCATTCGCCAGGACACGCTTTAACTATATTCGTCGTTTCGAAAAAGCAGTATAAAATTATATATTCTTCAAACAAAAACATTTATCCTTATTGTTCGCTTTTGAAGAACGCTAAACGAAACTGCTATTCACTAGAAGTAGAATTTTCAGTAACAGATACCCATGCTGATGTAAAGTTGCAGTCCTAGTAGCAGCTTCACGCTTATGTAAATATCTAGATGACGTTTTTTGTCCTTGCCTAATGATGGAAATCTAAATTCTGATTTGATTCGGAGCTGATCAGCAAGTGGGAATGCGATGGTTCTCAACAATATTCAATATAATCAAAAATGTGAGTACCCGTTAGACAGCGATTCCAACATTTTTATAAGCTAGGTTGTTCCTCTTCGGATGATAAGCAACATTACCAGGCAGAAAAAATTTTATGGGATAATCCTTAATCGCTGAAGTTTTTCCGTCCAGTCAAAGTCAGATTCGCCCGTGAAACTAATAATATAAGAAAGAAATACTATTGCTGATTAATTCTCACGCAAAAAAAAACTACCCAGTCTTTAACAGCCGAAGTGCTTAAACTACTCGTTCCAGGTCAGCCAAACCTGTAACTTGAAGGATACAACGATGTATCAAACGCGAGTTCAGATGAAAGTGAGAGTGATTCAAATTCGTAGCGGTTTCTAAATCGTGAATTTAGGACTTACGATCTACATTTTTTTATTGTACTGCAGAAAAAATACAACAATGGTGTAATTTTGTTTTTAAGTCATGTTTCTCTTGATTCCAATATTTGCTTTACGATAAATGGGAATACTACACTGAAAATGTATGTCAAAAAGGATATATGTCACTGCTAGCTGAAAACAAGCTGTTATTTACTAGTTTTATCATCTAAAAATAATAAATAATAATTTTTTTGAGCTATTTAATGCATCAACAGACTTAAAATCCTTTGAAATAATTTTGGCCACGTTTTTGTTCTACATACTCCTATGTGCACCGATGCTGTGTGCATACTTCCTGCTACCTACTTACTAGCGAGCGCACAGCCTCGAAATGTCTTTCTGCATAGCCCGCTCACAAACCCAACAACTTGTGAGAAGCCAACAGTTCGTGTGGGCTAGCGGCATACTAGGATATATGGATACTTATTTTCTTCGCTAATTCGCTAACCGACCAATCGAGAAACGCTAGTTATACTTTATAATTTATACTCAGACTAGCCGAATTGTTGCTGGTCCATAATACCAAATGAAGTGCCGCTGTTTATTTTAAAATTAATAAACTGTAAAGCATTTTATCCATTATATCCCGTATTTTGCACCTTACTGGACACCGCAGTCTAAAAGTGCGACAATGCGAATGCTGTGAGTAAGAAAAAGAAAGACTGACAATTGCAATGTTGCTGTTTTGTTTTGTCATATACATTGGCATTAGAGAAAATAATCTGGATTAATCCAGGTACAGCTGCAAAGCACAATAATAGGTTTCGATCTTAGTTAAATTAAGAAAAGTCATGTAATATATACAAATTAGTAATAAGTTGTACAGTGATAGATTACAATGCAAGTTTTTGCGATATGTTGAAATATAGACAGTGACTGTTAATTTGCAGTTTGCGATTAGTGATTAGCGAAATTTTCACAATTATCGAGCAAATTGTATCGGTTAGCGAATTAGCGAATTAGCGGTGCCCAACACTGATTATTTTGCATTTTTTTCTTTTTTGTGCACCTTACGTCCTCACTTACACACGCGGATAAGACTGTGAGCCCTCAGCTGCTTGGATTGCAATGACGAGCGAGAGAAATATACACTCGCAAAAACTTGTCGCAGTGCATGAAAAAATAAGAGCGAGAGTCCGTAGGAGATACTCATGCCGGCGTGTTCGTTAGAACTAAAACGCGTGTGTGAGAAAATTAGACCACACGAGTGCGGTCTTGCAACACTGGAAATCAGTATCGGGGTAAGACCGGCACCTAATTTTGGCACCAGTCAGTTTACAACCGCGAAATGAAAAGTAATACTAGCTCTCACCATTCCGCTCTTTATCCTCACTCACTACCGTCCCTTCGTCAATTCTAAAAGAATTACAGTTTCAAAAAATATTCTTTTTCCTTTTTCTCAAGCTGTGATTAGTTTACAAAGCTCAAAAGTTATAAAAGTCTTTGCCAAGCTTCTACTAATAAAACCAAAAAAAAAAATTTCAGTACGGTGTGTAGTTTCTGAGAGAACTGAGAGAGGTACATAAAGCTTGAAAATCGTGTTTTTACAGGAGCGGCGTTTTATTCCAGCGAGGTTGTTCCACGCCGCAGTGGAATGCTTATGTGTTCGATCGTTTTTCAGTCACTTCCCGTGGTCGGATCATTACAAAATTAGTATCAAAATAAACAAAAAAGACTGCAGAATTAAAATCTGAAAAAAAAATTTGACTTTTTCAGAAATTTTGGTCGTTTATGTCTCCTTAAAAAGAAATGAGCACCGGGAAGCAAGACAGAAGTTTGACAGAAAACGTCATGCTAAAGTTCGTTTACGTTAGGTTTTTCGATTCGCACTCAGTTGGACGCATGGAAGCAGTTTAATTGAATCTAAATTAAAGGTACATTATAAGAATGAATTCACAAAACGGGTTCACTATGTGCTGTCAACATGTTGACCCGCATTTTTGTCAATGTTGGACTATATCGTCGGCGTGGGTAAATGGCTTCGGCGGCGTGGGAAAAAGGACCTAGGCGGCGCGCCGGTTCTAAATCATCGGCGGCGGCGGCGCGGCGCGGCGGCGCACACCTCTACTGGTGATGTACAGGGATACCTCGTTATAAAATAACCTCGATATAAGACCATTCGATATAAGACAATTTTTACTTCGATATAAGACAAATCTCTTTGACATAGTTGGTAACGACACCAGAACACATTTTCTATTCCAAAAGCGGCGCCATTAAGGCCATTGCAAGTCATTTTCAAAGTTTTTGTCACCCCCCCCCCCTTGGAAATTGGCTTGAAAAATCGGGGGGCAAAAAAATAATTTATAGGATATGAGTTTAATTTTTTTAATAAAATCAATTGTCTGTGGGCTCTACAGCCTGAAAAACGCGAAAAATGAGTGCACGAGTTGAGTTAATGCTTCTAGCACGAAATAGAAATGGAAGTTCAAACAGTAGAATTTCCGAAACACGGCAAAAAAAATTTTTTTCGTTTTTGTCTTTTCGATCGTAGATTTTTGCATGAAAAATAACAACGTATTTATTAAAAGCAAGAATAGATTTGGTTTTCACGTTTAAACTTTAAGTAAAAATGCCCAAAATCCATATTTTTTTTGCTCGATTAAAAAATTCTCTTTGTTTTTTTCTCGCCCCCTCCCCTTCAGTGGCCCAACACCGGAAGGACAACAACTTTTTTAAATATTTGTAATAGCCTAATTTGTTCATTATTTAAAAATAATCCTAAAAATTGTAAACTAATAGCTCAAACAACGTTAAATAATTCAAAAAACATAAACACACAACACAGAGCAAAATTGGTTACTGCTAATGCCTAGTTTTTGTGAAAAAAATCATGTTTCGATATAAGACAACTTTTTGAAATTATAAATTGTCTTATATCGAGGTATCCCTGTATCAGATTTGATGGATTTCGCCCTAACACTTTTGCCGAGTTGCCAAGAATACTTGGTTTTCTTTAGAGAAAGCGGCTGGTAACGATAATGAATGACGACGCAAAAGTAATTTTAAGTCATCGGACGCGACTTGATCTTGACCTTGATCTGGATCTTGGCCTAGAACTTGATCTTGATACTGATACTGATCTTGATCTTGATACTGATACTGATCTTGATCTTGATCTTGATCTTGATCTTGATCTTGATCTTGATTTTGATCTTGATCTTGATCTTGATTTTGATCTTGATCTTGATCTTGATCTTGATCTTGATCTTGATCTTGATCTTGATCTTGATCTTGATCTTGATCTTGATCTTGATCTTGATCTTGATCTTGATTTTGATCTTGATCTTGATCTTGATCTTGATCTTGATCTTGATCTTGATCTTGATCTTGATCTTGATCTTGATCTTGATCTTGATCTTGATCTTGATCTTGATCTTGATCTTGATCTTGATCTTGATCTTGATCTTGATCTTGATCTTGATCTTGATCTTGATCTTGATCTTGATCTTGATCTTGATCTTGATCTTGATCTTGATCTTGATCTTGATCTTGATTTTGATCTTGATCTTGATCTTGATCTTGATCTTGATCTTGATCTTGATCTTGATCTTGATCTTGATCTTGATCTTGATCTTGATCTTGATCTTGATCTTGATCTTGATCTTGATCTTGATCTTGATCTTGATCTTGATCTTGATCTTGATCTTGATCTTGATCTTGATCTTGATCTTGATCTTGATCTTGATCTTGATCTTGATCTTGATCTTGATCTTGATCTTGATCTTGATCTTGATCTTGATCTTGATCTTGATCTTGATCTTGATCTTGATCTTGATCTTGATCTTGATCTTGATCTTGATCTTGATCTTGATCTTGATCTTGATCTTGATCTTGATCTTGATCTTGATCTTGATCTTGATCTTGATCTTGATCTTGATCTTGATCTTGATCTTGATCTTGATCTTGATCTTAATCTTGGGCTTGGCCTCGGGCTTAGGTTTAAGTTTGAGCGTGGGATAGGACATGGATTTAGTTTTGGACCTAGGCTTAGAGACGTGGACATAATCTTGCCTATGTGGTTGTTGGTCGATCTCCATCCTTCCTGCCAGGCGTATGTTGTAGTAAAATCAATTATATAGTTTATTGTTGGAGGACGACGCAGTGAGAATAGATGTTTAATGCGTAGTCAATGACTGAAGGATAGTAAGTCGAAACGTCCGCTGAAAGCATCATAGTTTTTACTTTTACCGAAAAAATCAACAAAATTGATATATATCAATTATATAGTACCTACGGATGTTTTCCTAGAAACGATGTCGAAGATCGGGTTATCACTGGCGTAGTCCAATTAAAACCGTGGAGAAACAGACGACAAGATGAGACGGTATCGTAGACGTTCTTCGTCGTTCATCATGTTCAACCTGTTCATCAGTCATGGTTGATGAGTTCATATATTTGGGATCTCTTGCCAGAATGAAAAGCAAAGCCTGAGGCCACATTTCGTTTTCGAAACTGGACCTTCTGTTTTTATACGATTGCGGGGCTAGTGGTACGATCCTATTGACTGTAACAGTCTCTCACAACCGAGATTCGAACATAGGACGACTGGCTTGTTAGACCAGCGTCGTACCTCGAGGCCAACTGGGAGGCGGGATATCTGGTCACCACCGACAATAATACGAGTAAGGAGATTCAACGACGTATTAGATGTTGAATTATTATCTGAAAACTGCAAGAATTCATACATCACGCATAGCACACCAGATTACCGCGTGCGACGAACACAGTCTGGCACGTATGAAAAACAACAACAAAGTTTTTCATAAATTGAGGGTTCGACTCCACTTTTGTTTGCATAATCGTACAAAACTTAACCCACTTAGGTTTATTCGCTGGCAGCAACCCTTGAACATGTAGTGTAGTTGCAGGCAAGGGACTGTTCCGCAATTTGCCTTGTGCATGTTTTGAAATCATTTCTCACGATTCACACAATTTTATGATCAATCGCTGACGCTGCTTGCTAATAAATCTGAGGCTTTCCTCGAAGCCGCATTGAAAGCAATGTACCCAAGTAACCAAAAGTTCCGACAAAAGGGGATTTTTTGGCTTAATCAGCCAACGAAATAATCATGAATAGAACTCTATTCAACTTCATTTTTAAGTAATTAACCGTACTTTCAAGTTCGTATTTGATGATTAAACTTCGAAGGGAATACAAAGTAACTTCTAACAGAACTAGAAAGTTCGCAAAAAGCAGTGTTGGGCACCGCTAATTCGCTAACCGATACAATTTGCTCGATAATCGTGGAAATTTCGCTAATCACTAATCGCAAACTGCAAATTAACAGTTACTGTTTATTTTTAAACATATCGCAATAACTTGCATTGTAATCTATCGCTGTACAAATTATTTGTAATTTACATTTATTACATGGCTTTTCTTAATTTACCTAAGATCAAAACCTATTATAATGGATAAAATGCTTTACAGTTTATTAATTTTAAATTAAACAGCGGCACTTCATTTGGAATCATGGCCCAGCAACAATTCGGCTAGTCTGAGTATAAATTATAAAGTATAACTAGCGTTTCTCGATTGGTCGGTTAGCGAATTAGCGAATTAGCGGTGCCCAACACTGGCAAAAAGTATACTTAAGTCGCTATATAGAACACTGTTCAGCCCAAAAAGAAACTCCAATAATTTTAGAAATAAAAAAAGACTGGGAGAATATTTTCCCACTTCTTCCTGTTTTGCAGATTCATGACATTTGTCATTAACTAAGGCATTTAATTTCAGTTAATAACCGACTGTTTTTTTTTAAATATTAATTTATTGTAACTTACCACACACCACCAACCAAAATCTCGGTGATATGAACTCAAGTACTTCTTTTCGGTGACTTAGACGCATACCACTGCTCCGTTGCTGGAATATGCGATTTGCATCGGTTTTACTCGATGTGCTAATTTCTCATTTATCACAGCCCCGAAACGAACTTACACTTAATAACAACTCATCGGCAAAATTCATGTCACTAGCAGCGTCAGAGATGGTGCACTGCATTAGGATAGGCTTGCAACGCGGAACGCTCGGGTACAAATCCAGCAGCGGTCGGTGTTAGTTAGGCTTTTTTTTATATGGTCTATCTTAATCGCATGACCGACGCAACCGACTTTACAAAAGTTAGGGGGAGGCGGAGGAAGAAAATAGAAAAGAATAAAAATAGAACTAAAAGTGCTGTTTTATAAACATTCGCCAAAGTTTCTTTAGAAGCTTCTTAGCGCTCAATGCAGCGAACTTAAGGCAACTTTGAGTTCGGTTAATTACAGGTAAAGCTGCTTAGCAAGCTATAGATCCATAGACATAAAGCTTGGTAACCTTCCTTAGACACCATTATCCGAACCCTAAGTTACTTTCAAGCTGTATGTTGAACTTTCAAGCTGCATGTTGGACTTTCAGGTTGCTATAGATACTACCGGTACTTTAATGAGAATGAAGTTCGGTTTACAAATGTAGTGTCTGGTTGTTCAGCAAGAAAGTTCTGCGGAACTAAATTTGAACCAAATATGAACTTTCAAGTTTGTTTCTTAAGTGAAATTCGAACTTTTGGTTGCTTGGGAAGGTAGCCAACTATCAGAAAATCTACAACCAGACTCCTGCTGGGCTGTCGTTGCTACACAATTAGCGAAGCCATAACAAAAGTGAATGTCCGCAAGTCCGTCCGGAGAATACATTTTAATACTGCAATCATTTTCAGAAACGTAGATTGTTTATATGGCATACAGAACTGATTCTACAATACTTTTCACCAGTCACCAGTTCGCTGGTATAGGGACCGGTATATATTGCACAACAGTTGCCAGTACTTTGTAGTAGCTGATTTGGAAATCTTCCACCAGGGTGGTTCCGTTTGGATTTCTTCTATGGTTGCCCCACACTTCTCGCGGTCCCACGGTTGCTCGCAATGATATATTTCGCCCGCCACCGAGGCAGTTTGACCAAAATCGCATCGTAAATGAACAACAGTACCAGTTCGGGCTTGAGTTTGTTTAGGGCCGTAGCCCGCTATGATGTTGGCTGAGCCCATCGATGTGTTGAGCTCAATTGCCTCGATGATTTTCGCGTCGAAGCTCGGAAGCAGGCGGCAGTTAATGTTATGCATCACATCAACGGCCATAGGTTCGGTCGAAATGCTAGCCACCGACTTGAAGTGGGGCATCGTGATGATGGCGATGTCGATCCCTTTCTCGTGGAATAAATCGAGCAGCTCAATGTGTTTGCTCTTCAGAGAGCTACCCTACTAGCACAGTTGTCAGAAACCAGTTGTGGCAACCGAATTATGACTAATTTTAGTTGTAAATAGGTTTCTGCAACCATAAGTGAGTAAAATGTGCTGCTTGGGTAGCGTTCCAAATAACTTTCGAAAATGGCTGACAGTCCATTTGTGCTGACGATGGAGATTACAGCTTGAGGCTGCACATCTAGTGTCTCTCAGGAATGGTGATATCTTCGAAGATAAGTTAGACGAGCCCTTCCGTCCTGCGGGGGTAAATCTGAATCTAACCTGAATCTTGAAGGATAGCTGCAGAGGGACCTGCCAACGAGTTTAAAGAGTGGGATTCTCTGTACATATCTATGACCGCAAGTCGGTTATCGGTGAACCTACAATAGGGCTGATTACTTGCTCATGTTTTTGTCTATGATTGTCGACGATTGTCTAGGCAAAGCGTGCTGCAGTTCTGGGCAGTCGGTTAACCGCTTATTTAGCTTCGAGATACCTTACAATCCAGTCGTCGTATGTTTAAATCTCGGTTGGACGGTGCTGCTAAATAGAGTCAGTAGGATCGTTACACTAGCGCCGTAATTGTTCTGTATTCCGACAGCCGGCTGCGAAGTCTGTCGATAAAGAAGGGTCTAGATTTAGAGAGTCTTTTAAGCCCAAGGTTTCGGTTTTTTGGCTGGATCAAATATCTATGTAGCAGGTGGTAGGACTCTCGGCTTGATGAACAAGATGAAGCGAACTACAGAAATAGGATAACGATTGAGGATGATGGACAAGCTGTGGATCCATCCAGCACAGCATCCAACTTTGTGACGAGGTTAGAAAAACAACGAGAGAGCTGAGATTCTGTGATCAATTTTTGGTGGCGTATTACACGAAGAAGTGTTATAAATCATGAAATATATCAAGTATACAAAGGTGCAGATATTGTGAAGCGACTAAATTATGACAGGCTACGATGGGCTGGCCATGTAGCTAGGATGCCGGATGAGAGACCAGTGAAAACTACATTTAGCAGAAAACCCGACAGAGGTCGACGACTTCGAGGCAGACCCCGTACCCGTTGGATGAGTGCTGCTGACGTGGATGCTGAAGCAACGGGTATTAGCGGCGACTAGAGAGCGGCCGCCCAAGACCGAGAAATGTGGAGACGTCTCCTGAATTCGGCCTGGATTCGATAAGCGAATTGTCGCCGGACAAGTAAAAGTAAGTAAGGTAGGGCTCCCATTTTGCAATGATTCGGAAGAAAACTTTGATGTTTTGTAGTGTATCGGTGGTGGTAATATTCATGTCAAAATGGACATAAAGCAAATGAAAGCTGTCTTTAGCTTCTTTTGCAGGTACGCTGGACCATTCACATCGCGAGGATGCCAGAAGATATTGCGCTGAAATCTGTTCTCTTCAAAGAATTCACGGGTACCAGAAATAAACGGGCTCAACGTACTAGATGGCTTATTCCCGAAAGGATAGAAAGTGAATTGCGAGTATGGAGACACTCAACAAATTGGAGACGATTAATTTAAGATCGAGTGGAGTGTAGACGAGTTCTTGATACGGCCCGAGCCACCCAGATCAAAGCTACTGGAGAGGAAATCTACACAAAAGAGATCTATCTTCTATTTGATTCTTTTTTTTTTTTTTTTTTTTTGACGTGGATAATTTAGATTTTATATTTAGATTTTAGATAGTCCCAATAGATCGAAGATTTTTTCGAAGTTTGAACCTAGACCAAATCGATTGGGGAAGTGCACTGTATTGTTAGTTAAATCTAGTCCTACATCACTGTAGATTGGATTTATCTAAATGCCTGAGAATGACTACCAATGACAATCCAGACACAGGTCGTACTTAGCTTTTATGTTCAATATTCTTCTTTTGAAAGAATATAAAGTGGCCTAAAGTGTACGGGTTCATCAAATATCACATAAACTTAACTATTTTATCAAAGAATTATGTAAGGGACGGCTGGATGTATCGGAAACTTAACTATTTTATCAAAGAATTATGTAAGGGACGGCTGGATGTATCGGACCAGCGTTGCGCAGCGCAAAGAATCCTGTCTGAAGCAGTGTTCGAGTAGAAATAAATAAATGCTTGTGCAATACCCGGCACTCAGACCCGGCCGGTTCCACTTGGTGCATCAGCAAATTCCATATTCACATATTGTCGAATCGATTTAAATGCCGGATAAAAGAGTCAAGCGTCTCGCCGCAATCGGTTCTGGAAGCAGGGATGTCTTAGTAAGTATGTCGTTCTTCGAAGGAAAGAAGAATTTTCAAAGTGGACCATCCCCAAAGCCTCCGGGCTGAATGCCACATTTTGTTACTAAAGTGTCGACCGGTGTGCAAGACGGAAAATAATGAGCCCGGCATCTCCGGAGGTACACCCGTTCCGTTCCTATCTGCCGACGCGACGGTTGATCGCTTGTTGTTGCTGCATCATCCCCGTGGCCCACAGACACAGGACGATGGCAGATACGATGGCAGCGCAGCGGCGGCGACGACGGCAAAACTTGTTGAACGTTGTATAACTTCACAAGATCCGTGTTTGGGCTGTCGGTCGTAGAATCAGCGGCAGCCTAGTCGGGTGACTGGAACGAGCCACCAAAGAAGCCCACCGACAGAATGTGATACAGTCATACCGGTCCGTAGAGAAGAGCCGCCTTCACATCGAAGATACAATATTGGTTTAATTAGATTAGGGAAGTAGGAGTTATTATATGGCTCACATGTATTCGTACTTGAACTGTATGAGACCGAGCTCGGGATCTATGAGAAGTATGAAGAGTATGGGATATAAAACGGGGTTAATAAGGTCAGTATGTACTCAACTGTCTGCAGCCATTTATTATTGCAGGTCTCTTGCTCAGTCTGGTCGTGCTATTATTGGGAAATTAATTAAATTTTGCAGCCCGCACACATACAGTTGAACTTTACTGGTTGCAAAGTGCTAACATTCAACGAGATCATGCAACATCATACATTAGATCGCAGATAATCTAGGGAAGCTAATGGGTTCAGAACGGAGGTCAACTCTTTTGAACGATCTGGTTTTATCTCTAGAAAACTTTTACAAAAATGTCTTGCTCATGCTCAATCAGCAGCATTCACTCGATAGGTTGCAATCATTTAGAGTCGATTAATTGTATGGAAAGAAGCTCCCACAGCAAGTTTTGTAAACCACGAAAGCAAACCAAATCAAATCCTCGCCGAACGGCATCAAACATGAGCAAATTGCGCATAAATTACCTGCACTGAGAAAACCATGCCGACGACGCAGGGGCGAGGGGTCAAAACCAAACCGCAAAGTCGATGTACCGGCGGTTGTAAATGAGGCATTTTGAAAAGTTGATCCCCGAGCAAGATGCAATTTTTCCACCGTACCGTCTCTTCTTGTGCGCTGATTTGTTGCTCAATCGTCGCGGATGGAGCCAAACCAAACCGGGAAGATTCCAGCCAGTATCGTGAGGTCTCAATGGTCAAGCCTCTATGGCCGTAGACAAAGAGGCATACATAGGAATAGAGACAGAGAGATAGACCGGGTACCTGTGTGTGTTTGAAACGGCACGTGATTTGCATACGTTGAATTTATGAATTTATCCGGCGTAACAAATTAAATTTACATTAAACATAATTTCAGCGGAAAATTTCCATTTGAATGGGTGCACAAGTGCACATGCAATTCATCTGATACTAGGGGAATTCCATTCCGAACAACAGGTAAACAATACGATTAGGAGTTCAGTGGAGATTTAGCTTGTTATCAGATGTAAATCCAACCCAAATTTAATTCCGTCCGTCAGGCACTGTGCTTGGCCCGTATGTGTACAAAAGTAAAAACAACAAAGTCGAACAATTTGAGAAAATAATAAAATATCCATTCTAAAACAGCATATTCTTCTGACCCATTAACATCAACGAATTCGTAAAGAGTCCCATTAAACTCAAACCTCTGAAAGCCCATTCAACAAATCGACACTAACGTGAACCGCATTCCGATCTCGACGAATACGATGCTACCGGAATTATTTCTACCCATACAGGACATAAGCACTGGATGCAATTGTAGCATACCACCTTCGTCAGCCGCCGCAAAGCAAGCGAAAAAAAAAATCCAACTCTGAACTATTAATTTATTTTTCGTCCATTCAGCTGACAATAATCCCCGGCATAAGCAATGCTGATATGCGGAAATTTATGGGATACAAGCGGGTTTTAATTTGAGATATGAATAGATAATAATTTTATTCGTCGATTTACGTGCACGAGTGCCCCCCGAGGCAGGTGGAACAAGTGAAGGGAAAGATTTTTCCCACACCGAAAGGCGGGCGGGAAGGTTGTTCCCATATCGGAATCGGCCGACTGCATTCCGGCGGTATTTAGTCACATCAGCTTGTCCTATTGACTCATAAATTTGTAACTGTTTGGTACTGTTTTTCGGAGGATTAATTGCGATTGATTTGGTAGGAGTCAAACAAACCCTATTGAATCATTTAAACTTCAATTTTTAGTCTAAAACAGTGTGTGTTTAGTTTAGAACTAAAACAGTGTGTTTTAATCAAAAAATCAAATAAAAACAAAAATGCAACAAAAATAAGTAAACGCATTGTTTTTCTTTGCAGGAGTCGCATGCTCACTACGGGTATGAAACGGGAAAGGCAACCATAAAAAAGCGCCTAGCGCCTCCACGTGGCGGTACCTGGAAATACCTCAATTTGTATAAATGATAAGCCAAGCTAAAAGATGCGGGGTCGTGTGATTTTCAGTTGCTAACTTTACAACACTGGTTTTAAGTAACCATTGACCTAAGCAAAGGAAAGCAAAGCAAGTCCGTTATCGAAACTAGACCTTCTGTGTTTATACGACAGACTTCGCAGCAGGCTGTAAGAGTACAGGACAATTGCAGGGCCAGTTGCTACGATCCTATTGACTCTAACAGCCTTTCCCAGGCGTGATTCGAACAGACGACGACTGGCTTATTAGGCCAGCATCATATCTCGAGGCCAACTGGGAGGCCTGAACCATTGAACCACACGACTTTATTTTCAGGTGCTATCTATACCTGTCTGTCTGTCTGTCTGTCTGTCTGTCTGTCTGTCTGTCTGTCTGTCTGTCTGTCTGTCTGTCTGTCTGTCTGTCTGTCTGTCTGTCTGTCTGTCTGTCTGTCTGTCTGTCTGTCTGTCTGTCTGTCTGTCTGTCTGTCTGTCTGTCTGTCTGTCTGTCTGTCTGTCTGTCTGTCTGTCTGTCTGTCTGTCTGTCTGTCTGTCTGTCTGTCTGTCTGTCTGTCTGTCTGTCTGTCTGTCTGTCTGTCTGTCTGTCTGTCTGTCTGTCTGTCTGTCTGTCTGTCTGTCTGTCTGTCTGTCTGTCTGTCTGTCTGTCTGTCTGTCTGTCTGTCTGTCTGTCTGTCTGTCTGTCTGTCTGTCTGTCTGTCTGTCTGTCTGTCTGTCTGTCTGTCTGTCTGTCTGTCTGTCTGTCTGTCTGTCTGTCTGTCTGTCTGTCTGTCTGTCTGTCTGTCTGTCTGTCTGTCTGTCTGTCTGTCTGTCTGTCTGTCTGTCTGTCTGTCTGTCTGTCTGTCTGTCTGTCTGTCTGTCTGTCTGTCTGTCTGTCTGTCTGTCTGTCTGTCTGTCTGTCTGTCTGTCTGTCTGTCTGTCTGTCTGTCTGTCTGTCTGTCTGTCTGTCTGTCTGTCTGTCTGTCTGTCTGTCTGTCTGTCTGTCTGTCTGTCTGTCTGTCTGTCTGTCTGTCTGTCTGTCTGTCTGTCTGTCTGTCTGTCTGTCTGTCTGTCTGTCTGTCTGTCTGTCTGTCTGTCTGTCTGTCTGTCTGTCTGTCTGTCTGTCTGTCTGTCTGTCTGTCTGTCTGTCTGTCTGTCTGTCTGTCTGTCTGTCTGTCTGTCTGTCTGTCTGTCTGTCTGTCTGTCTGTCTGTCTGTCTGTCTGTCTGTCTGTCTGTCTGTCTGTCTGTCTGTCTGTCTGTCTGTCTGTCTGTCTGTCTGTCTGTCTGTCTGTCTGTCTGTCTGTCTGTCTGTCTGTCTGTCTGTCTGTCTGTCTGTCTGTCTGTCTGTCTGTCTGTCTGTCTGTCTGTCTGTCTGTCTGTCTGTCTGTCTGTCTGTCTGTCTGTCTGTCTGTCTGTCTGTCTGTCTGTCTGTCTGTCTGTCTGTCTGTCTGTCTGTCTGTCTGTCTGTCTGTCTGTCTGTCTGTCTGTCTGTCTGTCTGTCTGTCTGTCTGTCTGTCTGTCTGTCTGTCTGTCTGTCTGTCTGTCTGTCTGTCTGTCTGTCTGTCTGTCTGTCTGTCTGTCTGTCTGTCTGTCTGTCTGTCTGTCTGTCTGTCTGTCTGTCTGTCTGTCTGTCTGTCTGTCTGTCTGTCTGTCTGTCTGTCTGTCTGTCTGTCTGTCTGTCTGTCTGTCTGTCTGTCTGTCTGTCTGTCTGTCTGTCTGTCTGTCTGTCTGTCTGTCTGTCTGTCTGTCTGTCTGTCTGTCTGTCTGTCTGTCTGTCTGTCTGTCTGTCTGTCTGTCTGTCTGTCTGTCTGTCTGTCTGTCTGTCTGTCTGTCTGTCTGTCTGTCTGTCTGTCTGTCTGTCTGTCTGTCTGTCTGTCTGTCTGTCTGTCTGTCTGTCTGTCTGTCTGTCTGTCTGTCTGTCTGTCTGTCTGTCTGTCTGTCTGTCTGTCTGTCTGTCTGTCTGTCTGTCTGTCTGTCTGTCTGTCTGTCTGTCTGTCTGTCTGTCTGTCTGTCTGTCTGTCTGTCTGTCTGTCTGTCTGTCTGTCTGTCTGTCTGTCTGTCTGTCTGTCTGTCTGTCTGTCTGTCTGTCTGTCTGTCTGTCTGTCTGTCTGTCTGTCTGTCTGTCTGTCTGTCTGTCTGTCTGTCTGTCTGTCTGTCTGTCTGTCTGTCTGTCTGTCTGTCTGTCTGTCTGTCTGTCTGTCTGTCTGTCTGTCTGTCTGTCTGTCTGTCTGTCTGTCTGTCTGTCTGTCTGTCTGTCTGTCTGTCTGTCTGTCTGTCTGTCTGTCTGTCTGTCTGTCTGTCTGTCTGTCTGTCTGTCTGTCTGTCTGTCTGTCTGTCTGTCTGTCTGTCTGTCTGTCTGTCTGTCTGTCTGTCTGTCTGTCTGTCTGTCTGTCTGTCTGTCTGTCTGTCTGTCTGTCTGTCTGTCTGTCTGTCTGTCTGTCTGTCTGTCTGTCTGTCTGTCTGTCTGTCTGTCTGTCTGTCTGTCTGTCTGTCTGTCTGTCTGTCTGTCTGTCTGTCTGTCTGTCTGTCTGTCTGTCTGTCTGTCTGTCTGTCTGTCTGTCTGTCTGTCTGTCTGTCTGTCTGTCTGTCTGTCTGTCTGTCTGTCTGTCTGTCTGTCTGTCTGTCTGTCTGTCTGTCTGTCTGTCTGTCTGTCTGTCTGTCTGTCTGTCTGTCTGTCTGTCTGTCTGTCTGTCTGTCTGTCTGTCTGTCTGTCTGTCTGTCTGTCTGTCTGTCTGTCTGTCTGTCTGTCTGTCTGTCTGTCTGTCTGTCTGTCTGTCTGTCTGTCTGTCTGTCTGTCTGTCTGTCTGTCTGTCTGTCTGTCTGTCTGTCTGTCTGTCTGTCTGTCTGTCTGTCTGTCTGTCTGTCTGTCTGTCTGTCTGTCTGTCTGTCTGTCTGTCTGTCTGTCTGTCTGTCTGTCTGTCTGTCTGTCTGTCTGTCTGTCTGTCTGTCTGTCTGTCTGTCTGTCTGTCTGTCTGTCTGTCTGTCTGTCTGTCTGTCTGTCTGTCTGTCTGTCTGTCTGTCTGTCTGTCTGTCTGTCTGTCTGTCTGTCTGTCTGTCTGTCTGTCTGTCTGTCTGTCTGTCTGTCTGTCTGTCTGTCTGTCTGTCTGTCTGTCTGTCTGTCTGTCTGTCTGTCTGTCTGTCTGTCTGTCTGTCTGTCTGTCTGTCTGTCTGTCTGTCTGTCTGTCTGTCTGTCTGTCTGTCTGTCTGTCTGTCTGTCTGTCTGTCTGTCTGTCTGTCTGTCTGTCTGTCTGTCTGTCTGTCTGTCTGTCTGTCTGTCTGTCTGTGGGGATGTTCCTTATAGAATCGAACTAGTCGGCGTGAACTACTGAACTAATCGGCGTGAAAATTTGCATGTAGGGGTTTTTGGGGCCAGGGAAGGTTCTTATGATGGTTACATACCCCTCCTCTCACTAAGAGGGGGGGCTCCCATACAAATAAAACACAAATTTCTGCATTACTCGAGAACTAATCAAGCAAACGGAACAAAATTTGGCAAGTGGGTGTTTTTGGAGACAATATTTTTTTCTATGGTGAATTGAGACCCCTCCCCTTTTTAGAAGGGGAATTATGACTCCTCTCCCCTTCAAGGGGACCTGAACTACTAAAATTTTTGAAAAAATCATTATTTTTATTATTTCCGATTTTGATTCTGCAGTCTTTTCCGCTTATTTTGATACTAATTTTGTAATGATCCGACCACGGCTAGTGGGAGAAAAACAATCATACACATAAGCATTCCAGTGCAGCGTGGAAAAACTTCGTCTAGGGGTCTAGAAACGGAGAAAGCGCCCAGTCCTGACCGAATTCCAAACGAGGCACTGAAAGCGGCGATCCAAGCATATCCTGAAATGTTAAGAGAGACGCTTCAGAACTGCCAATGCCTAGAAGCATGCGAATTTCCAGACAAATGGAAAATTCAAAGACTGGTACTACTACCGAAGCCGGGGAAACCTACAGGGGATCCCTCATCGTACAGGCCGATTTGCCTAGTTGATCCGTTAGGCAAGGTACTAGAGCAGGTAATCCTAAGCCGGTTAACGACTGTTGTGGAAAGTGATACCGCATTGGCAAGGACGCAGTTCGGCTACCGTAAGAGGAAGTCCATTGTCGACGCCATCAAGTCCGTTATAGAGAGGGCCGAGAAGCCTACGAGACAGAAGAGGGACGACGACAGGTATTGTGCCATAGTCACAATCGATGTCAAAAAATATTAAGGTACCGGACCATCTATGCAGGTTGCTTAAAAGCTACTTTGAGAACCGGACGCTAGTGTACGACACGGCTGATGGAGCGAAGCAGTACCAAAGAGACAGCGAATGATATTTTATCCCAAACCTTGTCGTAAGACGTAGTCCTAAGTCAAAAATTCGAGAGTTTGTCATATTTTCAAATAAACCTACTCTACGGGAATTTATCCTTTAGAAATATATTAATGATATCAGAAAGACGGAACGTGGAGGAGGCGAACGAACCATGAATTGCATCAGCTGCTTAGGGAACCACCCATAGCTCACACGACAAAAAACGGTCGCCTGCGATGGGCTGGGCACGTTATGAGGATGTCGGACGAGAGCCCGGTTAAAAAATTTCTCAATAATGATCCGACTGGAACGAGACGGCGGGGCGCGCAGCGAGCAAGATGGATCGATCAAGTGGAGGCGTCCTGCGGACCCTACGCAGATTACGTGGCTGGCGAATTGCGGCCATGGACCGAGTGGAAAAGAGACAACTTCTTCGTACAGCAGAGGAAACTACGGCCTGGAGCTGATTAAGTAAGTAAGTGATATCAGAAATAGTAATTATAAGAACCATTTTTACATATACTAAAAATTATGAGAAGTTTATAGTTTTTACTTAGCTGTAAATAAAAAGAACATGTAAGACCAGCATATTGTCGTGGTCTAACAAAATCCATAAAAATATTTCAAGGTTAACTAATAAAAATTTAAAAATTAGTTACCCGTTAAAAAATGTGAAAAACTTTTTCTAACAATGCAGACGACCACTCTAATCCTGAATGGTTTACATCCTTTTTTTACCAGACACCCCTCTTCTGCGGAAGATATATTAGTACTTTATCAAAGTTATGAAGGTCGTTAAGAATCTTGATGGTCGATCTTCTCCGCCCGGTGATGACATGCAGTAATGAACCACGAAGCAACAACAACAACAACAACAACGCAGCGCAACAGTAACGGCGCGACAAAATTTCGACATACAATTTAATCAGCCACCACAGAGCCGTGACCACCTTCAAAAAATATAAAAGAGGTGACCTCTGCTGGTGTGGTCACAGAAAACCGCTCAACTCGCTGCGGATAATTCTTCAGAACTGCCGCTGTTCGGTTCACTGCTGTTGCGACGGAAAAAGAGGGAAACCGACACAGGTACAGTTTGTTGGAAACTTTGCTCGAGGACATTTCATGCGTTATCCAAATGTGGAACCATTTTCGTGGGACAGGTTCACCGCGCGGAGATGACACTGCCAACCGGACGACCAGTCTTCGTCCAGTTCCATATTCGGACTCTCTGTAGCGATGGAAAGATTAAATGGGTCGTTTAAATTAATTGAAATCGTTTAATCATAAGTATTAATGAGATCATTACGTTTAATTGCTCGAGAAATTGGATACACTCGCGATGGCAGTCGGTACAAATTGGCTGCTGAACCCTTTTAGTGGGGCAGGTTCTGTTAATATTCATAACTTGGGCAGTGACAGTCTCTTTTAAAAATTTCCAACAACATAGTCTGAAGTCCCCGCCCGTTTCAGTTGGTATACTTGTTTTCTGTACGGTGATTTATTGCGAATGCTTGATGGAGTTTTGCAACGGCATAGAAGACCAACGAAGCAGATTGACAATCGAGATCGGTAAATCGGTTCAGAAAAACCAACAAAACCTCAACTATTGAACTAGAAGTCATCAATCGGGGTGCACAAATTGTTCTCTCACGACCGCATCATCGGTATCCAGACGCCTCGCGTTCACGCCTTCAAAATTGTGTGAACTCTTCGTGAACCGATTAATCTCCTGCCGATCAGCAGAGGATATTTTCGATCGACAATTACGGCCATCCAATCGCGGGCGGCGGTAATGTGCCAAAGCTCGTACCTGAAGCTAGTGATCGATTTTTGCGCAGTCGATCGGATTGGAATTACGATTGCAATTGCGGCGGTTTGTCTATTTGTTCGCTAGGCGGGCGATACTTTGCCATCCACAAAGATATTTATCTTCGAAGAAGTCTCGTTAGTATTGTGTGAAAATTGGAATAATTTTCGCTACCTGTTGAACGGTCAGTCACGAATTAAGTAGGGTAGTTTATCATATTTTACGTAACGTACAAATAGAATTGGTGATATTTTTCTCACCAAATATTTCCACACCAAACAATGAGATTTGTTTTGATAGATTTACGCCACACTTGATCCTTATTGGTCGATTCTAGACCAACATTGAGATGAGTATTTAACGTAAAAATACTGGCCGACTTCAGGTTGGACATAAGGATTTTTATTAAAACAATTTTCATGAAGAAGGCAAGACACATGTCTCAAATGGACTTCAACTTCGAGTTGAAATTGGACTCAAAATTGAGTTTGAATTTTTACTCCAATTAAACTAGAAAGCTACTTTAAGTTCAATTTCAAGTCTAATTTCATGTCTATCACCAAGCCTAATTGCAAGTCCAATTGCAACTCAAATGTTAAGTCCAATTTCACATATAATTCCAAGTCCCATTTCATGTCCAATTTTAAATCCTTTCAAGTTCAACTTCAAGTCCAATTTTATGTGCAGTTTCAAGTCTAATTTATACTGCTTTTCAATAATTGAAACAAATTTTGTTGACGAGTCCTTCATCTTGGCGAAAAAGTGAATAGCTTACCTTCTATCACGAGAATGACAGTCGCAGTCGCAGTCGCAAACCGAACACCGTTAGTCAGCAAATTCAGTAATAATCGAAGGCAGTAGGTAAAATATAAAATTCCATCGCGAAGTTCTAATAGTTTATGGTAGTAAAAACTGCAATTAGTTAGCAGAGTACAACAGAGATCGAATATCAATATTCTGTGAAGTCAATACTTACCGTCGCGTTAAAGCTAGTCCGAAACCTTAAACCACAGACTAAGAAACGTAACACTTCGAACAATTTTTCTAGAAAAACGTCGTTCAAATTATTATTCTAAATCTCTCAAAAAACCCTTCCAGCACCTGGTGCAGTATTCGCGCAAGCTGAGAAAACAGGAAAGTTTGAAAACAGAGAAAACTGAGAAAACAGAGGAGACTGAGAAAACAGCAAAGTCAGAAAAAAGAGAAAACAAGAAAGTCAGAAAACTGAGAAAACTGAGAAAACAGAGAAGTCAGAAAACGGAGAAAACAGGAAAGTCACAAAACAGAAAAAACTGAGAAAACCGGAAAGTCAGAAAACAGAGAAAACTGAGAAAACAGAAAAGTCAGAAAACAGAGTAAACTGACAAAACAGAAAAGTCAGAAAACAGAGAAAACTGAGAAAACAGAAAAGTCAGAAAACAGTAAAAACTGAGAAAAAACCCGAATTAATCCACCTAGCGGCGTGACCTAGCCTTTCTACTGCCACAATAATCTTTATAAAATTTCTCAGGAACTTAATTGTAGATGTATCGATGTTATATTAGACTATATTTTTAAATATCCGTTCCGTATTCCTCAAAATGCTTATTTGCCAGTAAAAGTCACAACGTATTGTGTAGAATAATTATATTTTCTTTCCTTGGGTGCGTAAATACATGTAAGCGTCATTTATGTTACTTGATGAACACCTTATTTAGTTTTATAATATTTATAGAAAAATAATGTAAACACAAAAGATAATTTTTACAGACTTGAATGAATATATATAGAAAATTAGAAATTAACCCTCTAACGGGTCTACAGATGGCCTTAACTTTCGGGCTTCAGAGCCACATACGAAACTTGTTTTGAATTGACAATATGAAGTATTTGTTCATAGCAGATTTTTTGATATTTTGATATTAATACCATGCATTCAAAAGTTAGCATCTTTGAAAAACAAGAGTTCAGAAAAATTATTATTATATTTCGCTTTTGAAGAAAAAGGATATCTACAACAAAATGATTGATCGCAAAATTTTACTATTGGTTTGCTTGGCTTCAATTTTGCAATATATCTGAGTTAGAAAAAAATTACTGAATAGAGCATTAGATATGAAAACGAAAAATGGAACTATTTCTTAGCTAGCGCTCCTTCAGATAATTATTTTTGCATGAAAATCAAAACTTAAGCTTCTTTTGAATGTACTTTCATGAAAAGATAGTCATTAGCTTGATCGCATCGTTTTTACAATGTTAGAGGGTTAGGAAAACAAGATGAGGTCGAAAAATAGTGCCAAAGCTGCGCCATAAACATGCTTGAGAATGGGAAATACGATCGATATGATTCCCAGTGCTTGTCTTTTTTTGATTTATTTATTAAAACATGATACATGACGATAGAATTTTTGTAAGATTTGTTTTCGTTAGTGATATTTTAAAGGACAGATGTCTTATGTCCTTTAAAATATCACTAACGAAAACAAATCTTACAAAAATTCTATCGTGCAACGTTTACTTCCTATTTTTCATATAACATTTCTAAGCTCTGGGAATGGGAAATACTATTGATTGAAAAGAGCATCTATTGATGCGCAGAATTTGTTTGGAATTTGTACAAATTTATTTGGAAAAATCAACTCACTAGTAATTTTAATCCTATACACCACTATACCTACATGCTTAAATAAACTGCTTTTCTTGTACAATTGTGAGTAACAGTAAGTGAAGAAAATGACAATTGAAATCTGAATTCAAAGAAAAGAAAAAACTTTTCGATTGAATCCCACTATTTAATATTTATTTGCAACAGATACGTAGTTCACCTACGACGTGCAGGCTTCACCAGTGTCTTATTTCAAAGCGTATACGTATCTGTCGCGAATAAATATTAAATAGTGGAATTTAGTCGGTAAAAGTTTTTTCTTTTCTTTAATTTCAGAGTTCGTATTCCACTAAGAGGCTTCAAAAACTTCAGACAATTGACATGTTTCTCACTTTTCTTGAATTTCATTGCAAATTTTAAAATTGCAAATTGTCATCACATACATACATACATACACACATACATACATACATACATACATACATACATACATACATACATACATACATACATACATACATACATACATACATACATACATACATACATACATACATACATACATACATACATACATACATACATACATACATACATACATACATACATACATACATACATACATACATACATACATACATACATACACACATACATCACACACATCTCATACATTGAATACAATCAACATTTGATTGACATGTTTTGATTTCACACGTTTTAACGGTTTAATATACGGTGCTTAAGTGTTAAAGTTTGAATAACTTTTGAATGAAGCGTTCGATTTTAAATAACTCGGTTTCGTTTGATAGATCTCAGCAGTAATTTTCAAATAATCATAAAATGTGTGATGTTTTTCATTAAATTAATATATAAGCATTACATAAATATGTTTTAAATACTATTTTTTCACATTTCTTTATGTAACTTTCAAACTACAAGTCCAATCGTCATGAAATTTGGAAGTTAAGGGTTTGCAAGGCTCCTCTTTCATATGCAATCAATTTTGTTCAAATCGGTTAAGAGACCTATGAGATAATGAAGTCCCATATTTTTCGTATTTTTATACATAACTTTTGAACTAAAAGTCCGATCAGTATGAAATTCAATAGCGACCAATGGGACACCTAGACCTTTCATTTGACACTAAGAACATTAAAACCGGTCCAGCCATCTCCGAGAAAAGTGAGTGAGACACACACACACACACACACACACACACACACACACACACACACACACACACACACACACACACACACACACACACACACACACACACACACACACACACACACACACACACACACACATACACACACACACACACACACACACACACACACACACACACACACACACACACACATACATACATACACACACACAGAAAATGCTCAGTTTTCGAAACTGAGTCGAATGGTATGTAACATTCGGCCCGCAGGACCTTCTTTCCATTTCCGGTTTTCCAAGTGATTTCTATACCTTTATACTATATATCTATATAGTAGAAAGGCAACAAGAAAGTCAGAAAACGGAGAAAACTGAGAAAACAGGGAAAACTGACAAAACAGGAAAGTCAGAAAACAGAGAAAACATGAAAGTTAGAAAACAGAGGAAACTGAGAGAACAGGAAAGTCAGAAAACAGAAAAAACTGAGAAAACAGGAAAGTCAGAAAACGGAGAAAACTGAGAAAACAGGGAAAACTGACAAAACAGGAAAGTCAGAAAACAGAGAAAACTGAGAAAACAGGAAAGTCAGAAAACAGAGAAAACAGAGCAAACAGGAAAGTCAGAAAACAGACAAAACTGATAAAACAAGAAAGTCAGAAAACGGAGAAAACTGAGAAAACAGGAAAGTCAGAAAACAGAGAAAACATGAAAGTCAGAAAACAGAGAAAACTGAGGAAACAGAGAAGTCAGAAAACGGAGAGAACTGAGAAAACAGGAAAGTCAGAAAACAGAGAAAACTGAGGAAACAGAGAAGTCAGAAAACGGAGAGAACTGAGAAAACAGGAAAGTCAGAAAACAGAAAAAACTGAGAAAACAGAAAAGTCAGAAAACGGAGAAAACTGAGAAAATAGGGAAAACTGACAAAACAGGAAAGTCAGAAAACAGAGAAAACTGAGAAAACAGGAAAGTCAGAAAACAGAGAAAACTGATAAAACAGAAAAGTCAAAAAACGGAGAAAACTGAGAAAACAGAAAATCAGAAAACAGAGAAAACGGGGAAAACAGGAAAGTCAGAAAACAGAGAGAGCATAAAAGTCAGAAAACAGAGAAAACAGGAAACTGAGAAAACAGGAAAAACTGAGAAAACAAGAAAGTCAGAAAACAGAGAAAACAGGAAAGTCAGAAAGAGAGAAAACTGAGAATTCTGGAAAGTCAGAAAACAGAGAAAACTGAGAAAACAGAAAAGTCAGAAAACAGTAAAAACTGAGAAATCAAGAAAGTTAGAAAACAGAGAAAACTGAGAAAACAGGAAAGTCAGAAAAATGAGAAAACAGGAAAGTCATAAAACAGAAAAAACTGAGAAAACAGAGAAGTCAGAAAACGGATAGAACTAAGAAAACAGGAAAGTCACAAAACAGATAAAACATGAAAGTCAGAAAACAGAGAAAACTGAGAGAACAGAAAATCAGAAAACAAAGAAAACGGAGAAAATAGGAAAGTCAGAAAACAGAGAAAACTGAGAAAACAGGAAAGTCAGAAAACTGAGGAAACTGAGAAATCAGGAAGTCAGAAAACTGAGAAAACAGGAAAGTCAGAAAACAGAGAAAACAGGAAAGTCAGAAAACAGAGAAAACAGAAAAGTCAGAAAACAGAGTAAACTGACAAAACAGAAAAGTCAGAAAACAGAGAAAACTGAGAAAACAGAAAAGTCAGAAAACAGTAAAAACTGAGAAAACAAGAAAGTCAGAAAACAGAGAAAACTAAGAAAACAGAAAAGTCAGAGCACAGAGAAAACAGACAAAACAGAAGAGTCAAAAAACAGAGAAAACTGAGAAAACAGGAAAGTCAGAAAACAGGGAAAACTAAGAAAACAGAAAAGTCAGAAAACTGAGAAAACAGGAAAGTCAGAAAACAGAGAAAACTGAGAAAACAGAAAAGTCAGAAAACAGAGAAAACTGAGAAAACATGGATGTCAAAAAACTGAGAACACAGGAAAGTCAGAAAACAGAGAAAACATAAAAGTCAGAGAACAGAGAAGTCAGAAAACAGAGAAATCTGAGAAAACTGGAAAGTCAGAAAACGGAGAAAACTAACAAAACAGGGAAAACTGACAAAACAGGAAAGTCAGAAAACAGAGAAAGCTGAGAAAACGGAAAAGTCAGAAAACAGAGAAAACTGAGAAAACGGGAAAGTCAGAAAACGGAGAAAACGGAGAAAATAGGAAAGTCAGAAAACAGAGAAAATTGAGAAAACAGGAAAGTCAGAAAACGGAGAAAACTGAGAAAACAGGAAAGTCAGAAAACGGAGAAAACTGAGAAAACAGGAAAGTCAGAAAACAGAGAAAACTGAGAACACAGACAAGCCAGAAAACAGGGAAAACTGAGACAACAGGAACGTCAGAAAACAGAGAAAACTGAGAAAATATGAATGTCAAAAAACTGAGAAAACAGGAAAGTCAGAAAACAGAGAATTCATAAAAGTCAGAAAACAGAGAAAACAGAGAAGTCACAAAACGGAAAAACCTGAGAAAACAGGAAAGTCACAAAACAGAAAAAACTGAGAAAACAGGAAAGTCAGAGAACGGAGAAAACTGAGAAAACAGGAAAGTCAGAAAACAGAGAAAACTGAGAAAACAGGAAAGTCAGAAAACAGAGAAAACTGACAAAACAGTAAATTCAGAAAACAGAGAAAACAGGAAAGTCAGAAAACAGAGAAAACATGAAAGTCAGAAAACAGAGAAAACTGAGGAAACAGAGAAGTCAGAAAACGGAGAGAACTGAGAAAACAGGAAAGTCAGAAAACAGAGAAAGCTGAGAAAACGGAAAAGTCAGAAAAGAGAAAACATAAAAGTCAGAAAACAGAGAAAACAGGAAACTGAGATAACAGGAAAAACTGAGAAACAGGAAAGTTAGACAACGAAGAAAACTGAGAAAACAGGAAAGTCAGAAAACAGAGAAAACTGAGAAAACAGGAAAGTCAGAAAACTGAGGAAACTGAGGATACAGGAATGTCAAAAAACAGAGAAAACAGAAAAGTCAGAAAACAGAGAAAACAGGAATGTCAGAAAACAGAGATAACTGAGAACACAGAAAAGTCAGAAAACAGAGAAAACTGAGAAAACAGGAAAGTCAGAAAACAGACAAAACTGATAAAACAGAAAAGTCAGAAAACGGAGAAAACTGAGAAAACATGGAAATCAGAAAACAGAGAAAACATAAAAGTCAGAAAACAGGAAACCGAGAAAACAGAAAAAAACTGAGAAAACAGAAAAGTCAGAAAACTGAGAAAACAGGGAAAACTGACAAAACAAGAAAGTCAGAAAACAGAGAAAACTGACAAAACAGGAAAGTCAGAAAACAGAGAAAACTGAGAAAACAGGAAAGTCAGAAAACAGAGAAAACTGACAAAACAGAAAAGTCAGAAAACAGAGAAAACTGACAAAACAGGAAAGTCAGAAAACAGAGAAAACTGAGAAAACATGAAAGTCAGAAAACAGAGAAAACTGAGGAAACAGGAAAGTCAGAAAACAAAGAAAACGGAGAAAATAGGAAAGTCAGAAAACAGAGAAAACATAAAAATCAGAAAACAGAGAAACCAGAGAAGTCAGAAAACAGAGAAAACTGAGAAAACAGGAAAGTCGCAAAACAGAAAAAACTGGGAAAACGAGGAAATCAAAAAACAGAGAAAGCTGAGTAAACAGGAAAGTCTGAAAACAGACAAAACTGAGAAATCGTGAAAGTTAGAAAATAGGAAAGCCAGAAAACAGAGCTTGTGCATGTGACGTGACGCAGAATTCTCAAAGCACGGAAAATCAGCGATTCTCTTACCCGAGAATAATTTTGAACGTTTCATTTGCTGCTTTGCATCAGTTAGTTGCTGGCAATTCTTTACATAGTTTCCGTAGTCAAGCATTACATTTCTCGTGTAATTTTTCAAATAGACTTATGTGACAATGAGAGATTCTCTTCGCGTCTCCTCTCTTTCGCTTTTTACGCCTACATAAATGCATAGAAAAAAAATTTCAAAACAATTGGCTAACTAGTGACTCCGGCAACCGTTTCATGCAAAGCTGATGTGTTAAAATGCGTTAGTATCGCCGTAAACAGCGGAAGAGAGGAGGCACGAATAGAAACTCTTATTGCCACTTAGGTCTATTTAAAAATTTACCCGAGATTTAGATTAATTTCTTTCGAAAATGATGGACAACACAAGGCAGGAGGAACCCGTAGTGATGCTAATGTTTATTTGACTGTCAACTCAGTATAAGGCAGTAAGGTACAAAACATTTTGCAAACAACTTTAACTTATTTAGTAACTTGCAATCATGAGAATGAATAAAACGCTGTAAAAAAATATCGACTTGGATTTCTCAACCTGCAGCACAACCAAACCATTTTAACATAACAATTTTTTAATATCATCAAATCAAATACATAAATACATATATGTCAAACTAAATAGTGTTTGATGTTGAAGTAAGATTTGAGGCGCTAATATTATTCATTCAATAATAATTGGATATTCTCAACCTGCAGTCTCAACAAACCCTATATGTATATGCTGCATGTAGTATGTATACATGAAGAATCGTATTATTACATGCATGGATATATGCTACTATCGCCACAAAGAGATTTGCTCTTTGGCTCACTTTGAAGAGTGAGCTAGGTCCCTTTGGCTTCTTTGCAACCTTTTGCTTAGTATTAATTATATACTTTGAAATACGTTTTTCTCTTGAAGAAAAGGATTACTTAACTGGATCACATGCATGGAAAAACTGATACAGCTTGCGACTTGCTTCGCACTGTATAGTTTACAAATTATTTTGACACGATTTGCGACATTTATCAACCAAATTCCGCTGACCATAAATATCCCCACTTGCCAATGAAATTATTTTTTTCGAACGTTTGAATTCCGCAGCCTCCGCGACGACTCTTCAGCTTAGCTGACAGTCGCATCCAGCAGACATGACATCAGTATGCGGCTAATGTTTTTGGTGTTGATTTTTCAAGGTGCCATCGTTAGATGACATTGTTTGGAAATTTGGCATTCCAGCTGTACACGTTGGTCTGCTTTCGATCGATCACCAAAGATCGGACGACACCCGAGAAATGCCACAGTAAATACCGAAGCGGTCGGTCCGAAACAAAAACACGAACACGTTTGTATGTTTGGCGTCCGGTTTTGGTTTGACATCTAATACCAGGCAGTGATGTTTGGTATTTCGAAATGTTAAATAAGCATCAAATGCCATTCCAAACGTCTGCGAGTGAACATAATTGTGTTCAGTGCGATGAAGAGCTACTGTTCATAGTTTGAAACGGTGGATAGTAACTGTGTTGATTATTTAGTTTAAGCAGAACCAATATTTGAAAAATATACGCATGTTTGTGTCACCAATAAGTTTTGAAGTTAAATCATGTTACGTACGCACCTGTTAAATTTTGGCCACCCACAGCGTGGATATACTCGTGACAGCCCTCTTCTTTACTCACGGAAATGCACAGCACTTCGGATCGGCCGCCATAAGCGAGCAAAGGAAAACTCCGTCAACGGAAATTCAATCCGTGCAGTACCGGTCACGGCCAACGGTGTCCTCTTCCCCTTGCGGTACAATTTCCACAGGTCACAATTGTGACGTGTACCGACCACTCCGTAGCCCATAAATATTTGCATAACATGTCCACTGGCCGGCTGTCGTGACAGTTCATTCCAGCATAACTCAAACACGCTACATGGCTCGCTCGGAAGGAATAGACAATCCCGCAAACGAAAATACATACACAAACAGGAGATTCAGAAGCTTGCGCTACTGCAAGTACCCATACGTATCTGCATATGGACAAACCGATCCCAAAACGCAGCATCTCACGAGAATTTATCTCATGTTTCAATTTTATAGATCTATTCTCCGATGCAGAAATTGATGGTCCCATGCGCATTTTGAATAGCTTCTTCACATGTCTCGCACATTTCACGTCTCCGGCCGCGAGAGCGGAAAGAAGGTCCTGCGGTACACACAGGTACGGGTAATTTTATTGTCGACTTCATTGTTTTGTTTTGCATAAATTTTCGTTGATCTATGAGTTTATCGACACTTTTGCGCTGCGGCTCGTTCCCTAAGAGCAGCCAGGATCGCACTGACTTTTTCTGAAGCCAATCAACCAATATGGTCTGCGGTCATCACTTGGGGCTGATGGTCATTTGAATAACTCCCGCGTCAACGGATGGGATTTATCTGATTTATCACCTGTTTAGAAATGGCGCGTTCATTGGGAGATTAACGATAAATGTCGCGATTGACATCGAGACTCAGTTAGGGTGTCCGCGACCCGCGCCGCGGAACGTTGTTTGTAGCAGGAATCAGACTGAATTCAACAGCCGAAACACCCTGGAGCAGGCACATCATTCGAACGATCGGTATTGTATTGACCGCAGTGACGCGCCGATCTGTAACATCGCTTCCGTACCGTTCGTGTTCCGGGATGTGCGAGTTAATCGCTGTGCGCCTCTTGATTCAACCGGGGTCCTTCTGGTTCAGGTATGCAAATCAGATCGCTGCTGGAAGATCTTCGTTATGGGAACGAGCGAGATGCCCACAATGGATGGTGGTGGTTTCAGACGTTGTACTGTGTACTGGTTAGAAATGCAGATTTCGTGGTATTTTTTCATGTTTCCATGAATAATAAAATACATTCTCTAACATTGTTTCCGTGTAAATTACAGAATCGATACCTGGACGTGGCCGGTGCATTATGCTCTAGCTGAAAACGTTATCGAATGGACGAGTTTTCCCTCCTACTCGGGCGTTTGTGCAACGGAGAATTGGTGATGCATTCCGCGATAAGTGGAAGGTGCGAGACGAACGATGATATCGCATATCCTGCTGCTGAGTGGAAATTCTGCACTGAAGCGTTGCGCTCGGCGATTCCGTTCTGTTTTTATCGTCGTGACTTTATCTGCACGAATTTCGCCCGTTGTTGAATGTGAGCCAGCCGGCAGACGAGTTCGCAAGAATGCTGAAAAATTGTTTTCCTATTGTGTTTGAATTTTAGACGACTTATAGTCGTCTGGCTGTTGTGTGCAATTTGGAGCAAAGCAGACAGCTATGTAAACATTTAGAACTCTCAAGTCAAGCAGCCTTTTTCAATTACTACGTGGTATGTGTTTTGTCGCAAACATTTTCGAAAAAGTTCAAAATTAATACGTAACTACTTCTGTAGAACAGCACGCCGATCGCTTTGTTTTATAACACTAGGACACCACACGAACCGTTGCTTTTCAAGAGATGGCGCTTTTCTAGTGGTAGTAAAATCAAAATTTCTCACTTATCTTTATTTACGTACCTCTGTTATACAGTTACTCTGTTATACTTAATTTCATGACTTCTGCCTAATTTTGATAAAAAACAAACATTTCCTATACCTCTCCATAGTATCTTACTACCAGTCATCCGAGAGCCCTGAGAAGTGATTTGATACCGTACGAGAAATACGACGCCAGGAGCTGAATATATTTAATTTATTTAATTCAACATTTTAATTCGAAAAAATTAAATTTCACAACATGAACGCAATAAATAAAAACATTGTTTACCAACTATTTATTGGTGCAGGTGTCAAACGTTATATTGCAATTATCGATAAACTCAAAAGAAACTGAGATGCATGAGAAAGTAAGGTTGCTGTGTTGAGGAAATCTATTGTCGCGCAAAATTCAGCTGTTTCCGTTGTTCAATATGTGTTACGAAATAACGACATCTGTTGTATTCAACAGGGAAACATTGATAGTTTCAAGCATACTGTCACGCATGGCGCTTGATGAAACACTTGCGCCAACTTCTGTTATTTATTATCAGAAACTAGAGGCGGTGTCCTAGTAAAAATCCATCATTGTAAGAAGCGTTTCAAATCAAAGATACACACCTACACGCATTGACTCTAATTTGTTTATTTGTTTATTTGTTTATTTGTAAAAAAATCATCGGACACAAGGTGGTCTTCATGATATAAACACATATGACAGTAAATACATACAATAGTACAATTACAAATTTATCGTCTACGAGAGAGTCGTCGTTGAAAATTATTAGGCGTCATGTTGAAATCGAACCAACCGTAGAGTTCGTTAAACCGCATTGCCATAAATCGGATAGGGTCGTACAGTCCGTAGTTTGCATTCCGTCCCTGCAGGTGCAGGAAATACCTGGTTCTGAGGGGTCGTTCAGGAGCATACAGATTTAGTTGGCTCAGAAGAGCGGGGCTGTCAATATCTCCTAGTAGCAATCCAGCCAGGAACGTGGCTTGAGCGTTGGCACGTCTTCTTTCAAGAGTCTCCAAGTTAAGCAGACGGCAGCGTTCCTCATATGGCGGAAGGTTTCTGGCATCGCGCCATGGAAGACTGCGCAAAGCATACCGTAGAAATTTTTTCTGCACTGCTTCGATTCTAGTGATCCAAATTTGTTGATATGGACACCAGATCACTGATCCGAATTCCAAAACAGACCTTACAAGTGCATAGTACAAAGATCGAAAACAGTACGGGTCACGGAACTCCTTGGCGATTTTAAAAATAAATCCAAGTTGCTTATTGGCTCTGGAGATAATGTCGTTGTAGTGTATACGGAAGGTTAGTGCGCTATCCAGGACGACACCAAGATCACGAATGTGATAGACGCGTTGTAACAAATGTCCTGCCATGTTGTAGCTAAAAGCTATGGGCTTATTTTTACGATGAAACGAGATGGCGAAGCACTTTGAGATGCTGACGGTAAGCATGTTATTCGAGCACCAATCTTCAAATTTATCCACAAGGCGTTGCAGTTCAATGCAGTCTGAGTCCCTTTTAATTGCTTTAAAGATTTTTACATCGTCAGCATAGAAAGATCGACAGCCAGGTGGCAGAAGAGCTGATAGTTCATTTATAAAAAGAGAAAAGAGCAAGGGTCCAAGGTTGCTCCCCTGTGGCACGCCAGAGATGTTGTTGAACGATTCGGAGACCTCTGATCCGATCTTCACACTTAGCCTGCTGTGTGTTAGGTACGAACGTAGCCACTTGCAGAACGGTGCGGAAACTCCCAGCTTCTCCAGTCTAGCAAGGAGGATGCCGTGATCCACCCGATCAAACGCAGCTTTCAGGTCCGTATACACTGCATCAATTTGCACCCCTTCATTCATGTTGCGCAGGCAGAACGAGACGAAATCGACGAGATTCGTGGAAACTGAACGTTTTGGAAAAAAACCATGCTGGTCTGAGGAAATGTAGTGTTGGCAGCTAGCGAACAAAGCGTCGCTCACGATTATCTCGAGAACTTTAGAACTTGAGCATAACGATGTAATCCCTCGATAGTTTTGTACGTTGCGCTTATCACCCTTCTTGTGTACAGGGAACATTACTGATTCTTTCCATAGAGTAGGGAACTTACACTGCTGAATTGAAGCATTGAACAACAGTGAGAGAGGTCTAGCGAGTACAGTAGAACACTTTTTCAGGATACAAGATGGAATTCCGTCAGGTCCGGCCACTAACGAATATTTTAATTTTCCGATGGCAGTTTTCACAATCTCCTCCGTTACACGAAAGACGTTGAGGTTGATGACTTCGTTAGGTGTGTTTCTAACAGCATAAGCAATTTGTTCTGAGGAAGCAGGAGCACGATTAAAAGCCTGCTTGAAGTGAGTAGCAAAGAGGTTGCATTTATCGCGAGCAACATTGGCTTTACGATCGTCCAGAAACAGATCAACAGGTAGGCCGCCTTCGTTTTTCTTAGGGTTGACAAATGACCAAAATTTCTTCGGATTTCTGCGGAGGTATCCTTGCATTCGTAGAGTATACTGCTTATACAAAGAACGGTTGTACGCTCGAAAATCACTACAGGCACGGTTAAAGTTTCGCTTGGTGACTTGGCAGCGTGATCTTTGAAATGCGCGTAGAGCAGAGGATCTAGCACGTTTCAATCGACGGAGATGCGCGTTTCCCCATGGAGGCTTGCGAGCGGGTCGGCGTGTGGGAACGAAATCGGTGATCAAACTGTTTAAAGTGCGAATGAATTGTTCAACAGCCGTGTCAACATCAGGATACAGTAACAGGGATTGCCAGTCGATCTGCGCAATTGCAGTGGCTAAGCCATTAGAATCGATTCTATGGAAATCTAAATCGATGCTGTCGATAACGTCCTCAAACGCGACAGGGATCGGCAAACTGAATGTAACCTCAAGAGCGGGGTGATCGGCATCAAGCGTGATAATAGGATCGGCCGCCACGGTAACCGAGCAAAGTTGTATGGCTGGATCATTGGCAAGTATCAGATCTAACAAGCGATTATTCCTGTTTAATACTGGATTAATTTGCGTCAGGCCGTGGAAACAGAAACCATCTAAAAGCGCGGTGCAAGCTGCGGAAGCGTGAGAGCGTTGGTAGTCGATGCTAGGACAACCGTTTACAGGAACATTCCAAACTAAACTGAACTGGTTGTAATCACCTAACAGCAGCGCTAGGTCACTCAACGCTAGGTGGGAAAACACACTACTAAGTGAGTCGATATGTTCGCTGATACTCATGGCATCGTCCTTACAGTAGGGGGGTAAATAGATTACGCCAATGCTCAGAGAGAGATCGCCTACTAGGACTTTCACCCATAGCTGCTCAAGTCTTTCGTAGATCGGGGAAGGGTCGGTGGAGCAACTCAGCTTATTAGAGACCGCGAGCAACACACCACCGCCACGGGACTTTCTGCTGTTTTGCTGGTTGCGATCGCATCTAAAGACGGAGAATGCGTTCCCAAATAACTGTTGGGAGTGAATCTTCTCGTCGAGCCAGGTTTCCGTTAATACAATTATATCGAAGTTTGACTCAGCTACAGCAATATAAAAGTCGTCGATTTTGGTTCGAAGTCCGCGCACGTTCTGGTAATAAATCAGCAATGGAGAATTCGAGTTCGGCTGCGGGTCTGACACAGAGCTGGAAACGGGGACGGCGTCATCGAAGGAATTGTTATAGGAGTTGTTGCACTTACCTGGTGTGGAATTTTGGGAGCCCCGTTCCGTACACCCACATGCAGGCCCGGGACGACTGTTGTTCGCTGGCAGGAATAACTCGACTGCGGTGGGGAGGTCGGGGGCTACCATAATACCGTAATCATTGCATCCCGGTACAGCATCAGATGTCGGTAGAGTTGCGGTGAGTTGCCTAGAGTGGTGAGCTACGTCAAGCAGGTCTGGATTAGTGGATTAGGATTAGGTGAGATCGACGTGTGAGGCGATGCAAGGGTCACTGGGAACAAAGTGTGTATCAGCGGTAGTGAGGAAACAAACACACTGATACTTGCCAGGATTTCCGGTTTGGAGGCTTCGTTCCGTACAATTGCACACAGGGCCGGGACGACTGGTGTGCGCTGGCAGGAAAGGCTCGACTGTGGCAAGGGGAACAGAAGCCTCCATGATGCTAGAAACGTTGCGTTCCAGCTTCCGAATGGCCGACGGTGAAGTGGTA
Organism: Sabethes cyaneus; assembly: GCF_943734655.1. Taxonomy (NCBI): domain Eukaryota; kingdom Metazoa; phylum Arthropoda; class Insecta; order Diptera; family Culicidae; genus Sabethes; species Sabethes cyaneus. Next base: position 85,000,640 of record NC_071354.1, read on the forward strand.
GTGGTGCTAGGAGAGTCAGAAGCAGTTAAATGACCGAAGATCCTGGAGTTATAGCTGATTCCGAGGTCGTCGCAGGAGTTACTGCGATCCTTGGAGTAATAGGCGATGAGAGGAGGTTTAATGGTGCCCAGTAGTTTTTTGAGACGGCACCCTCAAACTCTCTAAAGAGAAGACCTTGTGGCCAGGTCCCCGTGTTCAATGCGGAGTCTCGTAATTTTGTATCCATCCCGATTTTAAACGAGATGAAGTTCATTGCAGACAAATCTGCATCCTTTTTGGTCAATGGAATGACCTTGAACGGTCCATCGCACTGCAAGCATTCTCTAACCAAATCAGTTACTGCATCCGCTTTAACACTGGGGTGAATTCTGGACAGGTAGAGCCAGAATAATTCCTTCGGAGGGGGAACAGTTTTTACGGCTTCAGAGGTGGATGGTTTCGTACCTCCAAGGAGCGGCTTAGCAATCATAATGCGTTCATCACGACGACGTTTCATTGGAGGTTCGCCGACAGTAATTCTAGGGGCTAGTGGTGTAGAGACAGTCTCTTGTACTTTCTTAGAAAGCTGTTCCATCTGCTTGCCGTTAACCAAGATTGCCTGCTTCAAATCACTGATGGCCTTACTATGGTTAGCAGACATTGAGGAGACAGCCTGGCCGACGGAGGATAAAACCTGTTTAAAACGTGTCATTTTCATCAATTCAACGCATTGGTCGCACATCCAAAAGAGATTCCTGCGCTCATGTAACACCTTCATGATGGACGAGTTCAATCTAGCGCATTTAGTATGAATGACCTGTTCACAAAATCCCATACAGGTGATTGTCTCATCAGTCGCTTTCACCGGTTTGGCGCAATGATCACATGCACTTTCCATACTGAATAACTTCTTATTAAGATAAACCACCTTGAAACAATTTACTTTGAACACGGTAGTGAGCCACCTCAAATCCAGTTACTTTGAACACAGTTAAGCGATATCAAACGACCTTAACACAATCTACTTTGGTCGATGTCACGGAATCGGCAAATGTAAACAATAAGCTCGAATAAGCGATATTTCACAGAGCAACAAATGTGAACAAAAAGCACGATTAAGCGATATTCCACTGACCCGGCACAAAACTAATCACTGCGAAGAGTATAATCAACCTTAAACCACAGTTAATGCTCAATATCACTGCAAAAATACGGTTTATCATGGAGCCGAACAAACTCAACGTAAACAAACTAAACAGTGTTGCCGAAAAAAAAATAAGATGAAGAAAACTATTGATTTAAAGGTGCGCCCTATTAAAAATTATAATGATGAAAAATGATGTGCTAATAATAATGATGTGCTGCCTACCTAGAAATTCTCGCTTCGTAATAGGTAGCTTCGTAATTCGCAGCACTTAGGGGCCGTCAGTTGAAATTTTCCCAACATCAAACCTGATCTCAGGGCAGATTTTAAAGAAATTCTTGAAACGGCCTATGCGGTGATTTATATATTTTGGACAAGCATTACCCGTATTGTATGTTGGACCTTTACGGCAAAATCAAATGGAAATATCCAAAATAGAGTAGGCGTAACGCTTGTCCAAAATAGATAAATCACCCTAGTTCGAGAAGCTTTTAAAGGCGGAAAGAATTACTTCATTTGACGTAAGATGGCGCCACTGATCGCCCCAGCGATTACAACAACCGTCTTAGCGACGCACGAAAACTCGCCACGCCTTAAAAAGTATTTTCTCATCACTGGTCGAAAGCAGTCGACCAGTCTCTCTGTCTTGCTTTAGCCCAACAGGGCCGTTAATTTCCATAACCTTTTGGAGCAAAAAAGAACAGCAAAAATATCGTCAAATATCGCCTTTTGAAATATCGTCAAAAGACTCGAAATAGGGTACGGGAGGGTATTTTCAGCAGGTTTCTAAATTCAGCCTATTTGCCTTTTCTTTCGCCAATAAAAATACTTTGCCATTATATAATTTTAATATGTTATAAGGCCATTGCAAATCATTTTCAAAGTTTTTGTCATCCCCCCCCCCCTTGGAAATTGGCTTGAAAGCTCGGGGGGCAAAACAATAATTTGTGGAATATGAGTTAAATTTTTTTTTAAATCAATTGTCTGTGGGCTGTACAGCCTGAAAAACTTGAAAAATTGGTGTACGAATTGAGTTAACGCTTCTAGCATGAAATAGAAATAGAAATACAAAACAGCGGAATTTCCGAAAATCGGCAAAAAAAAATTTCTTTCGTGTTTGTCTTTTTTCGTAGATTTTTGCATGGAAATTAACTACTTATATATTAAAAGCAAGAATAGATTTGGTTCTCACGTTTAAACTTAAAATAAAAATGCCTCAAATCCATTTTTTTTTCTCTATTAAAAAATTCTCTGTTTTTTTCGCCCCCCCCCCCCCCCCTTCAGGGGTCCTACACCGGAGGGACAAAAATTTTTAAAAAAATTTATAATGGCCTAACTATTTTCTCAAGACTGTAAGTAATTTACTATTTTTTATGCAAAGAACATCAAAATCACCTGTTTTTCCCACTAGAAGTAGACAATAGGCTGAAAAAATAGATGCCATCGCTTGGGCTGAAAATACCCTCCCGTGTCCTACTTGTTATTCACATAATTTTACGTAACTTAAAAAGTTTAAATAATTTTTTTTTTATTTATAACCGAGTGCTTTACCTGCTCGAATTTTGTCGGATTTTCGGTCAATCAACTTAGGGTTAAATCTAGCAGTCTAGTCGAGCAGTTGAATCGAGCAATCGAGTTAAGCAGTTGAATGCAGCAGCCGTTTCGAATAGTCCAATCGAGTAGTTGAGTCAAGCAGTCGAGTCGAGCAGTTCAGTCGAGTAGTCTAGTCTAGCAGTTGAATGGAGCAATCAAATCGAACAGTTAAATCGAGCAGTTGACTCTAGCGGTCAGGTCGAGTGCTTAAGTCGAACGGTGAAATCAAGGTCCAGTCAAGTAATCCAGTCGAGCAGTTGAATCGAACAGTCCAGTCGAGCAGTTCAATCGTGCAGTTAAGTCGAGCAGTTAAACCGAGCTGCTCAGTTAAGCAGTCAAGTCGATCTGTCCAATCAAGCAGTTGAATTAGGGGTCAATCCCGGCGTAATGGTTAAAATTCACGCCACCCACGCGGAGGACCCGGGTTCGAATCCCAACCCCTCAGATGTTACGAATGACCCAAGCTGTTAAAGTGACTATAATCAAATGAAAAAAAAAGCAGCTGCATTGAGCAGTCGAATCGAACAGTTCAGTCGAGCTGTTCAGTTGAGTAGGTTGAGTAGTCCAGTCGAGCAATCAAAGCGAGCAGTCTAATAGACCAGTCCAGCCGAGCAATCTAGTCAACAGTTGAGCAATCGAGCAATCCAGCAGTCGACCAGTGATGTGACTGAGAATAGAACTCATTGCTACGAAAATATTGCACGAGCACTGCGACTGCTGAAAGACAAGATTGTCTGGGGAATTATTGCGGTCATCGTCATAGGAACCGAGATTAATTTGTTTCACCTACAAAGGCTAATCGATCCGTTAAAAAATACCAGTCAAGATGGATAAAGAAACAGCCGTGCTGCAGCGCAAACTTGAATCCGAATTGAAAAGGAGGAAAGCAAGCAAAACGTAACCAAACGTATCGAGTACATCAATAAGGAACTGAAAAAATGCACCGATAACATCGCTAGTCTCGAACAGAAGCAGGACAAATATCGAGCTAATCTGCAGATACTACAGCGACAGTATCAGAACCAGATTGCACTTACCGGGGATTGCACCATAAGGGAAGTTGGGTCGTTTATCCGAGGGGAATCTAATTCCTTTTATGACGTCCTGTCAGAGACCTGGTTTTGACTACAGACAAGCCTCTTATACAACTAGATAGATATGCATATGAAAATGCTTGCTGGTGCAGTCGTCTCGTCGTCTCTTGTACTTTGGGAGCTCTATTCTTCGCAGCTTCGTTTAGTGCATTTTCAGCAGTCTCAACTCTAGCTCTCAGATCCTTCTGATTGTGTTCATTTATAATCACAGTTGATTTGATTCTTGTGACCATCTGCTTTATGTGCGTGTGAATGTTATGTCTTTCTTTGACAAACTCGTAGAGCTCATCCACATTCTCTTTTATCCCCGCCATGAGTGCAGATGCAAAACGGAACGTGGAGGAGGCGAACGAACCATGAATTGCATCAGCTGCTTAGGGAATCACCAATCGCTCACACCGCAAAAAATGGTCGCCTGCGATGGGCTGGGCACGTCGTGAGGATGTCGCACGACAGCCCGGTTAAAAAATTCTCAATAATGATCCGACTGTTCAATCTAGCGCATTTAGTATGAATGACCTGTTCACAAAATCCCATACAGGTGATTGTCTCATCAGTCGCTTTCACCGGTTTGGCGCAATGATCACATGCACTTTCCATACTGAATAACTTCTTATTAAGATAAACCACCTTGAAACAATTTACTTTGAACACGGTAGTGAGCCACCTCAAATCCAGTTACTTTGAACACAGTTAAGCGATATCAAACGACCTTAACACAATCTACTTTGGTCGATGTCACGGAATCGGCAAATGTAAACAATAAGCTCGAATAAGCGATATTTCACAGAGCAACAAATGTGAACAAAAAGCACGATTAAGCGATATTCCACTGACCCGGCACAAAACTAATCACTGCGAAGAGTATAATCAACCTTAAACCACAGTTAATGCTCAATATCACTGCAAAAATACGGTTTATCATGGAGCCGAACAAACTCAACGTAAACAAACTAAACAGTGTTGCCGAAAAAAAAATAAGATGAAGAAAACTATTGATTTAAAGGTGCGCCCTATTAAAAATTATAATGATGAAAAATGATGTGCTAATAATAATGATGTGCTGCCTACCTAGAAATTCTCGCTTCGTAATAGGTAGCTTCGTAATTCGCAGCACTTAGGGGCCGTCAGTTGAAATTTTCCCAACATCAAACCTGATCTCAGGGCAGGTTTTAAAGAAATTCTTGAAACGGCCTATGCGGTGATTTATATATTTTGGACAAGCATTACCCGTATTGTATGTTGGACCTTTACGGCAAAATCAAATGGAAATATCCAAAATAGAGTAGGCGTAACGCTTGTCCAAAATAGATAAATCACCCTAGTTCGAGAAGCTTTTAAAGGCGGAAAGAATTACTTCATTTGACGTAAGATGGCGCCACTGATCGCCCCAGCGATTACAACAACCGTCTTAGCGACGCACGAAAACTCGCCACGCCTTAAAAAGTATTTTCTCATCACTGGTCGAAAGCAGTCGACCAGTCTCTCTGTCTTGCTTTAGCCCAACAGGGCCGTTAATTTCCATAACCTTTTGGAGCAAAAAAGAACAGCAAAAATATCGTCAAATATCGCCTTTTGAAATATCGTCAAAAGACTCGAAATAGGGTACGGGAGGGTATTTTCAGCAGGTTTCTAAATTCAGCCTATTTGCCTTTTCTTTCGCCAATAAAAATACTTTGCCATTATATAATTTTAATATGTTATAAGGCCATTGCAAATCATTTTCAAAGTTTTTGTCATCCCCCCCCCCCCCCTTGGAAATTGGCTTGAAAGCTCGGGGGGCAAAACAATAATTTGTGGAATATGAGTTAAATTTTTTTTTAAATCAATTGTCTGTGGGCTGTACAGCCTGAAAAACTTGAAAAATTGGTGTACGAATTGAGTTAACGCTTCTAGCATGAAATAGAAATAGAAATACAAAACAGCAGAATTTCCGAAAATCGGCAAAAAAAAATTTCTTTCGTGTTTGTCTTTTTTCGTAGATTTTTGCATGGAAATTAACTACTTATATATTAAAAGCAAGAATAGATTTGGTTCTCACGTTTAAACTTAAAATAAAAATGCCTCAAATCCATTTTTTTTTCTCTATTAAAAAATTCTCTGTTTTTTTCGCCCCCCCCCCCTTCAGGGGTCCTACACCGGAGGGACAAAAATTTTTAAAAAAATTTATAATGGCCTAACTATTTTCTCAAGACTGTAAGTAATTTACTATTTTTTATGCAAAGAACATCAAAATCACCTGTTTTTCCCACTAGAAGTAGACAATAGGCTGAAAAAATAGATGCCATCGCTTGGGCTGAAAATACCCTCCCGTGTCCTACTTGTTATTCACATAATTTTACGTAACTTAAAAAGTTTAAATAATTTTTTTTTTATTTATAACCGAGTGCTTTACCTGCTCGAATTTTGTCGGATTTTCGGTCAATCAACTTAGGGTTAAATCTAGCAGTCTAGTCGAGCAGTTGAATCGAGCAATCGAGTTAAGCAGTTGAATGCAGCAGCCGTTTCGAATAGTCCAATCGAGTAGTTGAGTCAAGCAGTCGAGTCGAGCAGTTCAGTCGAGTAGTCTAGTCTAGCAGTTGAATGGAGCAATCAAATCGAACAGTTAAATCGAGCAGTTGACTCTAGCGGTCAGGTCGAGTGCTTAAGTCGAACGGTGAAATCAAGGTCCAGTCAAGTAATCCAGTCGAGCAGTTGAATCGAACAGTCCAGTCGAGCAGTTCAATCGTGCAGTTAAGTCGAGCAGTTAAACCGAGCTGCTCAGTTAAGCAGTCAAGTCGATCTGTCCAATCAAGCAGTTGAATTAGGGGTCAATCCCGGCGTAATGGTTAAAATTCACGCCACCCACGCGGAGGACCCGGGTTCGAATCCCAACCCCTCAGATGTTACGAATGACCCAAGCTGTTAAAGTGACTATAATCAAATGAAAAAAAAGCAGCTGCATTGAGCAGTCGAATCGAACAGTTCAGTCGAGCTGTTCAGTTGAGTAGGTTGAGTAGTCCAGTCGAGCAATCAAAGCGAGCAGTCTAATAGACCAGTCCAGCCGAGCAATCTAGTCAACAGTTGAGCAATCGAGCAATCCAGCAGTCGACCAGTGATGTGACTGAGAATAGAACTCATTGCTACGAAAATATTGCACGAGCACTGCGACTGCTGAAAGACAAGATTGTCTGGGGAATTATTGCGGTCATCGTCATAGGAACCGAGATTAATTTGTTTCACCTACAAAGGCTAATCGATCCGTTAAAAAATACCAGTCAAGATGGATAAAGAAACAGCCGTGCTGCAGCGCATACTTGAATCCGAATTGAAAAGGAGGAAAGCAAGCAAAACGTAACCAAACGTATCGAGTACATCAATAAGGAACTGAAAAAATGCACCGATAACATCGCTAGTCTCGAACAGAAGCAGGACAAATATCGAGCTAATCTGCAGATACTACAGCGACAGTATCAGAACCAGATTGCACTTACCGGGGATTGCACCATAAGGGAAGTTGGTTTATCCGAGGGGAATCTAATTCATTTTATGACGTCCTGTCAGAGACCTGGTTTTGACTACAGACAAGCCTCTTATACAACTAGATAGATATGCATATGAAAATGCTTGCTGGTGCAGTCGTCTCGTCGTCTCTTGTACTTTGGGAGCTCTATTCTTCGCAGCTTCGTTTAGTGCATTTTCAGCAGTCTCAACTCTAGCTCTCAGATCCTTCTGATTGTGTTCATTTATAATCACAGTTGATTTGATTCTTGTGACCATCTGCTTTATGTGCGTGTGAATGTTATGTCTTTCTTTGACAAACTCGTAGAGCTCATCCACATTCTCTTTTATCCCCGCCATGAGTGCAGATGCAAAACGGAACGTGGAGGAGGCGAACGAACCATGAATTGCATCAGCTGCTTAGGGAATCACCAATCGCTCACACCGCAAAAAATGGTCGCCTGCGATGGGCTGGGCACGTCGTGAGGATGTCGCACGACAGCCCGGTTAAAAAATTCTCAATAATGATCCGACTGGAATGAGACGGCGGGGCGCGCAGCGAGCAAGATGGATCGATCAGGTGGAAGGCGACCTGCGGACCCTACGCAGACTACGTAGCTGGCGAATTGCGACCATAGACCGAGTGGAATGTAGACGACTTCTTCGTACAGCAGAGGAAACTACGGCCTGGAGCTGATTAAGCAAGTAAGAAATAAATTGGATAAGTTTTCTTTTTATTTAATTTCCAGGTTTCGTATTCTACTAGGACACTCAAAAATCTTTAAAAAATCTTGTGCTCAACACTAAAGATTCACTGTCTGTCATAATGCGTACGGATCGTGATCTTGTGGCAACTCACAGATTTGAACAAAATCACTGATTTTCCATCCCTGGTGCTTACCCTATTATCCAACAACACCCATCCATACCTCCTCGAGGTACCAGCCGGAATATGAGCAATCTTAGGGGGGATCGGGTAACAAACCCTGGTGGAAACTAACGTCGTATACCAATAGAGAAGGAGGCACAGTGTTGTCTCGACACTATAACATAGCAGCGCTATCACGAGGCTCGGTAATAAGGACATGAATGGAAACTTGGTACCTGGAATTGCAGATTGCTAAATTTCGTAAATGGCGACAGGGTGCTGCTCGATCAGTTACAACCCCAAAATTGTATCGTGGCGCTGCAGGAGATCTGTCGCAAAGGTGAGAAGGTGTGGAGGATCCGTGGCGGCAAAGCCCAATTTTACCTGAACAGTGCGATGGAGCGACCAACGAACTGGGAACGGGCTTCGTAGTGATGCAAAATGCAGGATCGCATAATGGACTGGAAAGCGATTAACGAAAGGATGTGCATGTTGAGCATAGAAGACCGTTTCTTCAACGACACCATCATAAACGTGCATTGTCAACACGAAGGTAGAAGGAAGTGTTCTATGCGCAGCTGTAGGCAGCGTACGACAGCTGTTTGCCACGAGACATCAAGATCGTCATCGGGGATATGAACACCCAGGTCGGCAGGGAAGTAATGTAATGTAATTCACCGGTGATCGGGCCCCATAGCCTGCACACCGACACAAACGATAACGGCCAGCGATGCATCAATTTTGCAGCTTCCCGAGGCACTTTCTTTCCCCAAAAAGATATCCACAAAGCCGCCTGGAGATCACCTGACCAACGAACGTTGAACCAAATCGACCATATTCTCATCGATGGCCGGTTTCTCGAACAACACCAACGTACGCTCCCTACGGGGTGTGGATATCAACTCGAACCATAAACTAGTAGCAGTAAACGTGCGCTCCAAATTTTCGACGGAAGATACCAAGCGACAAAGCCACCCTCCTTGGTTAAACACTTGGCAATTAGACTTAGGCACTTAAACAACACGCGAGTTATTGAAAGCTACCAGCGCGTACTAGATCTGTGAAACTAGATGCTTCTACCTTCGAAAACGGATGCGGTATGATACGCTCGAGCGCACAAAATGAGTGGTTTGACGGGGAATGCCAACAAGCGAGGGAAAGGAAAAACGGAACTTGGAAAAACTATCTAAGCATATCCACGGGGGAGAGTTTGACCAAGTAGCGACAAGTGCGGAATTAGTTGACCACGATCCTGAGGAGGAAAAAGCGTCAGAAGGAGGACAGAGATCGTGAGGACTTGAACAACTATTCCGGGTTAATGACGCACAAGTTTTACGAGAAGGTGAACCATACTCATGAGGGCTACACTCCTAAACCTGACATGTGTAGGTGTACATGTACACTGGTCAACATCGCCTAAGGTGCTCTTCCAGATTTTGTTGCGTCAGCTATTCCCAAAGCAAGAGAATTCGTAGGGCAGTATCAGGCGGGCTTTATGGGGGCCCGTGCTACTACGGATCAAATTTTTATTTTTCGATAAATCCTCCAGAACTGTCGGGGTACAATGTGCCCACACATCATATTTTAGTGGATTTCAAGACAGCATACAATACAGTTGAACGCGAACAGTTATGGCGGATAATGCGTTTCGAGGGCACTCTCGAGTCCTTTCGAATTGTGTAATAGGTTACAGCAAGGGGATGGACTATATGTTATTCAATATCGCTTTTGAAGGTGTGACCCGGCGAGCGTGCATCGAAACGAGAGGAACGATCTTCAGCATAAGAGTAGCCAACTCCTAGCCTTCGCAGACGACCTCGGCATCATTACTAGAAACCTTGAGACTGCGGAGGCAATCTACGCCAGACTAACAACATAAGCTAGAAAGATAGGGTTACAAATCAATGCGTCGAAAACCAAATATATGGTAGGAAGAGGCTACTGCTACGGACAGTGACTATCGACGGCGATGAACTGAAAGCGGTTGATAAATTCCGTATTTGAACGAAAGATGTTGCGGACTCGTTTTGGCGGAGTACAAACGGATAGCGGAAAGTGGCTTTTGAACCACCTAGAGAGATTCCCATCATACACTTGTCGAAAGTTGAGAGACTATGGTGAGCCAGCCACGTCGAAAGGATGGCGGACGACCGTGCAGTGAAATTCGTTTTCTTCACGAACCCCACCGGCACCATCTTCACGAACCCCACCGGCACCAGGAATACTTACTTACTTACTTACTTACTTACTTACTTACTTACTTACTTACTTACTTACTTACTTACTTACTTACTTACTTACTTACTTACTTACTTACTTACTTACTTACTTACTTACTTACTTACTTACTTACTTACTTACTTACTTACTTACTTACTTACTTACTTACTTACTTACTTACTTACTTACTTACTTACTTACTTACTTACTTACTTACTTACTTACTTACTTACTTACTTACTTACTTACTTACTTACTTACTTACTTACTTACTTACTTACTTACTTACTTACTTACTTACTTACTTACTTACTTACTTACTTACTTACTTACTTACTTACTTACTTACTTACTTACTTACTTACTTACTTACTTACTTACTTACTTACTTACTTACTTACTTACTTACTTACTTACTTACTTACTTACTTACTTACTTACTTACTTACTTACTTACTTACTTACTTACTTACTTACTTACTTACTTACTTACTTACTTACTTACTTACTTACTTACTTACTTACTTACTTACTTACTTACTTACTTACTTAGGTGGCTTGCCGTCCTAAGACAAAGCCTGTTGAACAAAGTTTCTCCACGTAACTCGGTTGAAGGGCTTTGAAAAGCGAGTGGTCGTGGGTTCGAATCTTAGTAGAACCAAGCCATTCGATGGCGATTAGCATGGGTTTATTCTCAGGCCCCTCCATTTACCTTTCCTTCATGCTGAATTCTGCATTTACCCTTGAAGCCTTTTGACAGTGCAAATGTCCCTCCTAAGTGTACTGGTCAGAGGTACGAATGTGTCTTCGCCAGGGACGGCTATAATATGGGATAGTGCCAGCAGCGAGGAATAAGTGGCTAAAGTAGATCAAGTTTTGAAGGAAGGGTAAACCCCAATACACACAAGCACGCAAAAAATGTAATAAGTATATCGCTCATTCAATTGCGGTTATTGCAAAAAGAAATACAGCAAACGCCCGGGCGATATCACAATAGATCAACTACACTAGCCGTAGTGATGAGTCCACACATGAAAAAAAAATCGGATGAGGGCTATCGCTCTCCAATTCCTCGGACACCGACTACTTTTCGCCAGATCTCGCTCCACCTGGTCTAACTATCTTGCTCACTGCGCTCCTGGTCGTCTGGTTCCTACCGGATTAGAGGCGAACACCATCTTTGCGGGGTAGTTGTCCGGCATTCTTGCAACATGCCCTGCCCATCGTATCCGTCCAGCTTTAGCCACCTTCTGGATACAGGGTTCGCCATAGAGCTGTGCGAGTTCATTTTTCATCCTCCGCCTCCATACTCCGTTCTCCTGTACGCCGCCGAAGATTGTTCTTAGCACTCGTCGTTCGAAAACTCCGAGTACTCGCAGGTCCTCCTCGAGCATTGTCCATATTTCATGCCCGTAGAGAACAACCGCTCTAATAAGCGTCTTGTACAGGGTGCACTTTGTACGGGGACTTAGTCTGCTCGACCGCAATTGCTTGTGAAGCCCATAGTAAGCACGACTTCCGCTGATAATACGCCTCGGAATCTCACGGCTGGTATCATTGTCCGCCGTTACCAGTGAGCCAAGGTAGACAAATTCGTCGACTACCTCAAACTCATCGCCTCAATAGGAAGGCAGCACCAGCAGGAATAGAGGGGCTCAACGTGCTAGATGACTCGACCAGGTTAAAGCCGACTTGCGTGTGTCGAGACGTGCAACGAATTGGCGACGACTAGCCCAGGGCCGAGTACAGTGAAGAGGAATTCTTGATACGGCAAAGGGTCACCTCTCTCTACTGGTAGAAGTAGATATAAAACGCTTTAAACGCAATTGCGTTACATTTGCTAACAGTACCATGACAGATCTGTTGCCCATCGTAGACAGGATGTTGTGATTGGTTTGAAGGTGAAAATTATACAGTGACCGTCCCTTAGTTAAGCCAAAGCTAACGAACATTATCCCGAGAACTGTTGTGATGAGATAATCACCTACAATTGCATCCATCCATTAGAAAAACTATTTTCATAACTCAATTTAATATATATCGAGCCGAGCGGCCTCCGTTTTCAATCATAAATATCCGATCCGGTTGGCTGGTGGGCAACTCTTTCTCACAGCTGGTGGATGACGCGTCTCAGAATGTGACATGCGCACGGGCAAATTGTTTGAAATTGCGTCCTCGGCAGCAGTGGTAGGTAGAAGTGCAAAAAAGTTGCGCCAATTTTCCACCACCGATGAAAAGCCTCCATTGCAAACATTGCAGGACGTCACGCTGACGGCGACGGTTTTAGATTGAAGCGGATATAGAAATTGTGCTAAGCGATAATACTTCGTTAAGAGAAAATAATAGTTTACTGACAAACAAACCTAGCAGAAGCCTTCTGCAAGCGACGATTAGCACTGCAGCAGCCGGACAGGTGCATGCGCCCATTAACTAAGGCATCAGGTTTGTTATTAGGCACGGAATAATAGCGTTTAATCTAATTGTTGCTTCGTGTTAATTGTTTTATTATTACTGGAATTCGGAATAGTCTATGAGCGAGCAGTGATCCGGATCCGGCTCGTTTTTATAATTATTAAAACCGTTGAATCTTGGTGAAACACGATTCAGTCAATGCCAGCCTTAGATCAATCTTGATTACTATAATAACCTTTTCAACTGCTTTGTAAGTTATTTTTGGGGTACGCAAAATCTTTAAATATTCTCAAATCCTATTACTCATCAATGTTAATCAATATTTTTATCACAAACAAACAAAAATCCATCATTGGGGCCATCATTTCATCAACATGAACTAAACATTCTTCTCCAGGAAAGAGAAAACAAAAACACGTGAACGAGTGACAAATGGTAGACATAATTTTAATGGTAGGAGATTTGTTGCCTTTCGACAATAAGTGATAAGCAATTAATACTCAGTGCACATAAAAAGAAATAGAATCAGCTCAACACGACTCGGTAAGTTGTTTACCGACAGTTCGGCAGCAACAACTCAGCAACGGTGGCGGTTGCTAGCCGATATATAAAATGCACAGCCCTGACAGACGGGATTAAACTCAAAGGGCAAAACAGTTGCCATTAGCAATTATACTGCCAATCCACCGAGGGAATCACAGACGACACGACGGACGCTCCGTCGTCCCGGTTCTCGGTCTCCAGGGCGACCGTGTGAGGCAGGCCAGGATCCAATCGGATTGAATGACACATTCGAGGCACCACAAATGTTGCACATCTCAAAGTCACTCACCGCACCGGTGCGATGCGAACAGCAAGCGATAAAACAGTGCATTATTCTGCTGTCCCGGTTGACATGCGCGGAGAGGGTTCTATGCTTCCCACCACGCTGGTAGGTACAAGGATTCTTGGTGGAGAGGGGGGTAGACGACAGCCAGCCGGGCAAGTGTTTGATAAAAAGGTTTAAGATTAACCTAATCAAATTAGTGTACTAGATAATGTTAGCATTCATTTTCCTCTGGGGCTCGCTTCAAATATATCCAACCTAGAGCACGAAGCGCGACCGAGCGGAGCGAGCCAGCAAACCAAGCGGTTTCCTGAATTCGATAAAAAAACGAATCACGTTGCGACTTGTGAGTTTGTACCTGTGGGATAATAATTACAATATTTTATAGCAATGGCGCTGCTAATCGTTCTCCATGGTGCAGTATGTCATTAGTCGCTGGCCGAGGCAATGTCGGGCCGATTCAATCGTCACCGGCTGTTTCCGATCTGGGTCTCTCAGGTGGTCCAGTAGTAATTACAAATTGAATGCTGCTATGGGAGCAAGTTCGATACGAGGCGTCACGGAGCTACGTGCGCAAACCGGAAAAGCGCGCCAAACTCGTGAGTAAATAATCAGGCGGGTAAAGTGTTTTCGATTTTGGTGACAAATTTTAGCCCAGCATAGAAATGAGTCAGACCAATAAATCATTTTCAGCGAATTTCTTTCTCAACAAGCGAGGACGTGTCGTCAAAGTGTAGCTTCCAGTAGGTACCGGAGAAAGGGTTGACCATCCGTGACCAACGAATACATTTTCCATGAATCAAAGAATTTCAATGAAATCGTTCCGTTTGTCTATCGCTCGTGACGACTGCCGACTTTTGATGGCCTCTGAGACAAATAGTTGTGACAAGATTTATGCGAAATCAAGATCAACGACAGCCAGCGCGGCGTTGTTTCCCTCAGGAGGAGGTAGCTTCACCTGCAAAAGCTCATGTTTCATAGTCAGCCGCTGCTCACTCGCAAGTGGCCGGTCAGCGGTTTTAGCGGGAAGCAAGTAGTGTGGAGACAGGTCTGCGAAGCAGGCATATGCGTTACATCCTCTAAGTATACCTAGATGGCCGCGAGATGCAATGCACATCACCGCCAGCCAGCCAGCCCTCCACTACTCTGTAAAAGGGTACTGAATTGAGTGCAACATAACCGCGGCTCAGGTGAATGGCGGCAGTACTTTGTGTGCTAACCGTTGCCGCCGCAGACGCCGCCTCGAAGATGTGAAAAAAGCCGAGACATATTGCGTGCGTATAATTTAATTACGGCAAATATTTATTGGAAATTGATTGCAACAAACGACTTGACGATACTGATTGATTCCTGCTATCCGTCACGGTTGGAGTGTTTTCTTTGCACACATTCGCGATCATGGCACGTGATAAGATGTTTCGTTCGATTTACGACTTTCGGTCTCCGTTGGTTCATCGGAATTTATCTCCTGTGGTTGAGGGGTTACAAGTTTTTTTCCAAAAGATGTACCATATCGGAAACAATTTGACTCAGCCAAAAGAAAGTTGCTCCAAATTCCTAGCAAATAGTGAAGCAGCACGTCTGTTCCATTACTAACCACCGGACCAGTTTCTTAACTACCAAATTATACCACGTCGGCGGCATCCGTCTGATAAATATAATATTTTACTTTATTTCGATAACAAATTTTTTTCCCGAACGGAATTGGTGGCCCAATGTCAAGAAAGAAGACCACTGCTCTGATTCGGACGAAAGTAGAATAGCTAACGAGTAGGTACCCAACAATAGCTTATTTTTTTGATTATGCAAATTACACTCGATGGAGACAGATAGTGTTTATTGATATGCACGACAACTGTCCACAGTTCATATTTTATATTAACTCATATTTCGTGCATGGGAGGAGACAACAATCGGAACGGTCGAAAACTATGACGCATGATTTTTCAACGGCTTAGCTAACCGCAAAACATGCACAGTAAATTATTTCGCATGAAGCATTTGAAATTACAGTGTAATGTTAGAGAAATAATTTATTTTATTTTATACATTTACTGGCTGGCCCGACAAACTTCGTATTGCCACAAATTAAACTGTGTTGTACATAAATCATGAATCTCGGTTGATCTTCAATCCCGAGTTTTGCAAGTTTCTGAGTAGTTCAACCTCAGATGATTCATTTTGGTAGTTACGTAATAGAGATGGTCGGGTATGAAAATTTGAATACCCGAACCCGACCCGTACCCGATTAAGAAAAAAATTAAAAACCTGTACCCGACCCGAACCCGCAAGTTTATTATTTTTGATACCCGAACCCGACCGCAACCCGTCGGGTACGGGACGGGCCCGGGCACCCGACCATCTTTAATGTTAAATGTGGTCAATAGAGATACCCGACCCGACCCGTACCCGGTTTCAAAAACAAAAATTAAGAACCCGTACCCGACCCGAACCTGCAAATTATTTTTTTTAATACCCGAACCAGACCCGAGCCCGGCGGGTGCGGGTTTCGGGCTAAATTTCCGCTACCCGACCATCTCTATTACGTAACTATGAAAGCGTCCCAGGTAACATCACCAATGCAATTCAAATGCAAGCCAATAAGCATTTAAGCCGCGTTAAATGCTACTTAAATGCTATTTTGGCAAAATATACAAGTACTTCACTGCTAACCTTCTTATAGTGCTGACAATGCTAATTTGAAGCTAATTACCGACACGAAGAATTTGAATAGAATTTTGGATGCCAATTTATAACACCTATGCAGTCGAAAAGCTAATATACAATAACCACAGAGAACAGACAAAAAGTCTGTAAAAGGTTTTTATGTAATCTACGAGTAATCCTTCAATAGAGCACCCCTCGAGCAGTAAGTGGCAAACTAAATCTTGATGTCGCTGCCATCGCTGCTATGTAACTCCAGCACAAAGAAATATTGATAAAGGTACATGGATATTTTTTGATGCGTTTGGCAAACTATTTCTGGAGGGCGCTACCGACAGATTTTACACACAAAAAATCGATTACTTCCTTCGAGCCTGTTAATCTGTTCTCTGTGCAATTACGTGCAGTATGAAATGCCAGATATGCTGATTTGCTGCTTATGTTAATGCTTATTGGTTACCTGGGTAGTTTAATATACAAATTTGCAATTTTCCCCACAGTAAAGTAGAAAACAACTCGCCTCATTGCTTAGCCAGAGGGCGGATAGCAATATTCGCCATGATTGTACAACATTCCGCCGAATACCATTTCGCGAAAAACTTTAAGCGGAATGTAGCATTTCATGGAAAACTTTTTCGCTGGAGTGATCCTCTCCTTACACGCTGTCACTCGTTCGGACCCAACTGAAGAAAAATGATAGAGGTCGTATACCTAGGAAAACAAATAAACCTACACAGTGCTGATTTCTGCGGTGTAGTTGTCCCCCGCAGTGGCAGGCGCTTCCAACGACGGGTCGCTGGCAACATTCGCGGTCGTCTCGCCCTGAATGATACAGATAGTTTTTTTGGTCTTGTTATTGACTAATGTTTTATGGAAGAGTCTCGAATTTCTCGAGTTAGATTAGTCTTTGAGTTACGTAAAAATTTCT
Organism: Sabethes cyaneus; assembly: GCF_943734655.1. Lineage (NCBI taxonomy): Eukaryota > Metazoa > Arthropoda > Insecta > Diptera > Culicidae > Sabethes > Sabethes cyaneus. The sequence continues at coordinate 85,017,848 of NC_071354.1, forward strand.
GCTTTATTTGCATGAGAGTTCTTATCCCTCTGCTACAAGGGTGAGAGGTCGATAACCAACATAAAATAAATTCAAGACTTCAAATTCCCCCACATGCCAAATTTGGTTCCATTTGATTGATTAGTTCTTGAGTTTTGAGGAAATTTGTATTTCATTTATATGGGAGCCCTCTCTCTTAAAAAGGGGAGGGGTCATAATTCACCATTGAAAATATTTCTGTCTCCGAAAATCCCCACATGCCGAATTTGGTTTCATTTGCTTGATTAGTTCTCAAGATAAGAGGACAGACAGACAGACAGACAGACAGACAGACAGACAGACAGACAGACAGACAGACAGACAGACAGACAGACAGACAGACAGACAGACAGACAGACAGACAGACAGACAGACAGACAGACAGACAGACAGACAGACAGACAGACAGACAGACAGACAGACAGACAGACAGACAGACAGACAGACAGACAGACAGACAGACAGACAGACAGACAGACAGACAGACAGACAGACAGACAGACAGACAGACAGACAGACAGACAGACAGACAGACAGACAGACAGACAGACAGACAGACAGACAGACAGACAGACAGACAGACAGACAGACAGACAGACAGACAGACAGACAGACAGACAGACAGACAGACAGACAGACAGACAGACAGACAGACAGACAGACAGACAGACAGACAGACAGACAGACAGACAGACAGACAGACAGACAGACAGACAGACAGACAGACAGACAGACAGACAGACAGACAGACAGACAGACAGACAGACAGACAGACAGACAGACAGACAGACAGACAGACAGACAGACAGACAGACAGACAGACAGACAGACAGACAGACAGACAGACAGACAGACAGACAGACAGACAGACAGACAGACAGACAGACAGACAGACAGACAGACAGACAGACAGACAGACAGACAGACAGACAGACAGACAGACAGACAGACAGACAGACAGACAGACAGACAGACAGACAGACAGACAGACAGACAGACAGACAGACAGACAGACAGACAGACAGACAGACAGACAGACAGACAGACAGACAGACAGACAGACAGACAGACAGACAGACAGACAGACAGACAGACAGACAGACAGACAGACAGACAGACAGACAGACAGACAGACAGACAGACAGACAGACAGACAGACAGACAGACAGACAGACAGACAGACAGACAGACAGACAGACAGACAGACAGACAGACAGACAGACAGACAGACAGACAGACAGACAGACAGACAGACAGACAGACAGACAGACAGACAGACAGACAGACAGACAGACAGACAGACAGACAGACAGACAGACAGACAGACAGACAGACAGACAGACAGACAGACAGACAGACAGACAGACAGACAGACAGACAGACAGACAGACAGACAGACAGACAGACAGACAGACAGACAGACAGACAGACAGACAGACAGACAGACAGACAGACAGACAGACAGACAGACAGACAGACAGACAGACAGACAGACAGACAGACAGACAGACAGACAGACAGACAGACAGACAGACAGACAGACAGACAGACAGACAGACAGACAGACAGACAGACAGACAGACAGACAGACAGACAGACAGACAGACAGACAGACAGACAGACAGACAGACAGACAGACAGACAGACAGACAGACAGACAGACAGACAGACAGACAGACAGACAGACAGACAGACAGACAGACAGACAGACAGACAGACAGACAGACAGACAGACAGACAGACAGACAGACAGACAGACAGACAGACAGACAGACAGACAGACAGACAGACAGACAGACAGACAGACAGACAGACAGACAGACAGACAGACAGACAGACAGACAGACAGACAGACAGACAGACAGACAGACAGACAGACAGACAGACAGACAGACAGACAGACAGACAGACAGACAGACAGACAGACAGACAGACAGACAGACAGACAGACAGACAGACAGACAGACAGACAGACAGACAGACAGACAGACAGACAGACAGACAGACAGACAGACAGACAGACAGACAGACAGACAGACAGACAGACAGACAGACAGACAGACAGACAGACAGACAGACAGACAGACAGACAGACAGACAGACAGACAGACAGACAGACAGACAGACAGACAGACAGACAGACAGACAGACAGACAGACAGACAGACAGACAGACAGACAGACAGACAGACAGACAGACAGACAGACAGACAGACAGACAGACAGACAGACAGACAGACAGACAGACAGACAGACAGACAGACAGACAGACAGACAGACAGACAGACAGACAGACAGACAGACAGACAGACAGACAGACAGACAGACAGACAGACAGACAGACAGACAGACAGACAGACAGACAGACAGACAGACAGACAGACAGACAGACAGACAGACAGACAGACAGACAGACAGACAGACAGACAGACAGACAGACAGACAGACAGACAGACAGACAGACAGACAGACAGACAGACAGACAGACAGACAGACAGACAGACAGACAGACAGACAGACAGACAGACAGACAGACAGACAGACAGACAGACAGACAGACAGACAGACAGACAGACAGACAGACAGACAGACAGACAGACAGACAGACAGACAGACAGACAGACAGACAGACAGACAGACAGACAGACAGACAGACAGACAGACAGACAGACAGACAGACAGACAGACAGACAGACAGACAGACAGACAGACAGACAGACAGACAGACAGACAGACAGACAGACAGACAGACAGACAGACAGACAGACAGACAGACAGACAGACAGACAGACAGACAGACAGACAGACAGACAGACAGACAGACAGACAGACAGACAGACAGACAGACAGACAGACAGACAGACAGACAGACAGACAGACAGACAGACAGACAGACAGACAGACAGACAGACAGACAGACAGACAGACAGACAGACAGACAGACAGACAGACAGACAGACAGACAGACAGACAGACAGACAGACAGACAGACAGACAGACAGACAGACAGACAGACAGACAGACAGACAGACAGACAGACAGACAGACAGACAGACAGACAGACAGACAGACAGCATATTTTTTACGTTGGAATAGGTATCTTGTAAGATTCCAAACAAGCGGCTTCTAATTTTATTGGGATTCCCAAGTAACAATTCTAAAACCACTTAGTTTAACTTGAATTTTATATGAGTTTTATTGCGGTATTAATCATTACCTCAGGGTTTACTGTGGTATTACGCAATACCCAGTTAGCACCAACTCGTATATCAATTTACGAAAACTATCGTAAATATCTCCTAACAAACTCGAAATCGTAACTAAAGCTGGATAAAGTGGGATCAAGTTGATTTTTTTGTCGTATATAATGATAATGACTATGCCATAATGACATACATACGATTTCGGCACAAAATCGTAGAGTAGTACGGAGCGACTCGCGCTTAATCGGATATTATCGTATATACATACTTATATAGTCGTAACGCTCAAAATTATTCGTAATCACTTATATCGCCTCCAAAATAGTACGGATATGCCAATTTTGCGCATGAAATACGATTTATTTAGCATGCATATCTGCACGTAATGCTGATTTTTATCTTTTTCATACATATGAAAATGCTAGCTGGGTACCAAGAGGATGCGAGACGAAATACACTTATAGCTGGGCTGCACCTCGTCTCTTATAAACTTACCATACATGTGGCGTAGCAATACAATATGATGCACGAATCGAAATTGATCTTATTACGGTTGCATATCAAACCACAATAAATCTGTTAGTTTTAAACAGCCTGACTTTTAACTGAATGTTATTCTTTTAAAACACCAGTTTTAGAAAATTGCATAATTTCTATGTTGCGTTGATTTTATCTACCTATCATGTTAAAGTGCACGCTAAAATTTAATGCGCAGGTGCTGCAAGCCAATGTAAACTGTTAAAATTTATCAATTATTCTTATGGGACATTTCTTTATGGTCACTGCAAACCAAATCGTTCAGGATTATCTTACAGCAAAACTTTATCTTTTTTGCTCACGAATATATTTTCAAGTTAACAAAGTCGACCGACGGATTTTGCTTTTCACCAGAGCAAGTTGTTGTATGCTTTATAGCTTTATAGTGAAAAGCTTCATTAAATTATGGCGGTAGCTGTCAAGCAGCGATAAGCATAATTGGTTTTATTGCTGCTTTCAGCAGAGCGTGATAACACTACTTCAGCCTATGACCTGATTCTTATAGAGGTTATGAAAACCTTCTGAAGAGTGGGCCACTTGGTCGGAAGACAGTTTTATAGCGGTTATCAGAAAGCTCTGGTGGAACTCATAGTTTTGTTAGCGGTTTTATGAAATTGGTCATGAAAACCACTAGTGGAATGTAATAAAACTTAAAATTGTTTCTTGGATGATGAAACCTGCGTCAGTGCCAGATTTTGATCTTCTTGATAATTGAAGTGCTACATAAAGTACCTCTTGCGTAATAGTCTGAAGTTTTTTGAAGCGTCTTAATAGAACACGAAACCTGAAATTAAATAAAAAAGAAATTTTTTTCTAAAATATATTCCACTATTTATATTTATTAGCGCTACAGATAGTTTTCTTTTTTATTTTATTTCAGTTTGCATAATAGTGTTAAAAATAGTAGGGTTGTAGGGTAGGCTTAACATTGTCATGTGTTCTGGTCAGTGTTTCAGTCCATTTCTATTACAGAGTATTCCGAGTTAATATCTCATTCCAGGTGTTTGTACTTAGATTGTCAGCAACATTCGGCTTAAGTAAATAATTATTAATCGAGGTAATAACTTAACTGATTTTCGATATAAATCAACGCTCTTATAAATATACAGATTGAGATATACAGATAATGGAAGCAAGCACGGTGACATTTACGGTAACTGGAAATTACACAATCAGTCGCGTTAAAAAAATATCCATTCCGGTGGATCACTTGTTGAATCAAACTCCACCAGCTTTAGTAGGATTTTGGCTGTCGAAGTTCAACAAATTGCACCATCACGGAATGCTGTCAAACGAGTGGTTATTTATGATCGAAGTCAAGCCTTTTCTGGCGGGCTGCGATCACGCGAGAGCTACTACTATTTAGGAGCTGACAAGGAGGCAGTGTACACAGTGCGCAAAAATCGTTTTAATGCTCTTCCAACTGAACAATATCTTAAATAAAATATAAATGTGTCATTATAGGTGAGCATCACCCTGCAAATCATATTCACTAACTTAAATTTCGTACCTACCAATATTATAATTCATTCAAACAGTGTAGGCCAAGCTGCAGTTGCGACTACCGAACTTGGGGGAAGATAACTGGAGCAGAACAAGCTCCCTTAAACGGACTTACCGCAACCCCCGGCACGATGTAATATCGATAAATTTCACCCGAAAAAGCGAAACCCTCGACTACTGGGCCACTGCGATCAGGCGGTCAGTAGCCGCTTTCCCGCAAAGGACAAACGAGAATCGTGAAACTTATTTCAATTACGTGATTAAACTGATAACGACGAAGGCGCAAAAAAACGAATTCGCAATTTTCTACTTTTTTTCCGGCAAGTCATCTCGCTGTTCGCGCCTTTTCTGCTCGATCGCGATCAAGCGCGACAATCATTCATCTGTCCACGGTTACGCTGTACGCTCGGTTGGCCACCGCAACCGCAGGCAGGATGGCAGTCTGCACTTGTTTGCCAGCCCGGCCACCGCCGGGCCGTAGCTGCAGTGTGTATCGACCGCCACGACGACCACGGACGGTATTGCTCGGGGCGATCAGCAGAATCCAAAATTGTTGCGACCAAATCGGCCACACTTTGGCCGGCTGCCGCACTTGGTATCGCTGGTCAATAGTTGTATCGACCAATTTAGTCACTTCCAATTGACGGAGACAAATTGCTCGAAATTAATAATCTCCATAATGCATAGGAGGGCTGCAGACAGGGAAAGAGGGTATCTATCTGTACGAAGCTCGACCAGTTCAGTTTTGTTCTGACTGAGAAAATGCAATATCTACGCCTAAACTTAGAAGAGCGAATATCGCCGCCAATAATATATTAACGGATTTGATATTCAAAATTTGTATTAGAACTAAACGGAGCTATTCTTGAAATTTTGTTCTTTATCTTTACCTTAGGATCATCGAAAAATCTAGAACGTGATATCTACAAATCGATTATTTATATGGTTCAGATATACGGCTTTTGCAGTCTACGAAATGATTTTAAAACGATATTTGTTGTATATCCGACGTTTCGGCCGTTGGTTTCGGTTGGTTTCAATTGAAATCTAGCAAATATTTATTTTATTGACAACATGTAACATACAAAATTATAATTTTACTCACATAGGTATCGTTTTACGTTAAGCGCACTAGCTCTGCAGCCTATTGTTAAGAGATTTTTAGTCCAAGTTTTAAGCATTTGTTTTGCAAATTGTAGAGGATTGTGCATTGGATTTTTTTTTCACTTTTGCTAACTTTGGTTCCGTTGCGTACACTGTGCTGTCTAGCTTATTTAAGCTTTGAGTTATCAGAGCTTTGTGTGTTATCTAGAGTGGCTGATTTGTTGTGGTGGGTGTGATAGGTTTACAAAGTTTTGGAGCTTGCTGTGGTGGTTGTAATTTTGGTCTGTGGGGTTGTTGTTATATGGGTGTTGTCGTGTGGTTGTCGCTTTTTGCCTTTCTACTATATAAATATCTCTTGGAAAACCGGAAATGGAAAGAAGGTCCTGCGGGCCGAATGTCATATACCATTCGACTCAGTTTCGAAAACTGAGCATTTTCTGTGTGTGTGTGTGTGTGTGTGTGTGTGTGTGTGTGTGTGTGTGTGTGTGTGTGTGTGTGTGTGTGTGTGTGTGTGTGTGTGTGTGTGTGTGTGTGTGTGTGTGTGTGTGTGTGTGTGTGTGTGTGTGTGTGTGTGTGTGTGTGTGTGTGTGTGTGTGTGTGTGTGTGTGTGTGTGTGTGTGTGTGTGTGTGTGTGTGTGTGTGTGTGTGTGTGTGTGTGTGTGTGTGTGTGTGTGTGTGTGTGTGTGTGTGTGTGTGTGTGTGTGTGTGTGTGTGTGTGTGTGTGTGTGTGTGTGTGTGTGTGTGTGTGTGTGTGTGTGTGTGTGTGTGTGTGTGTGTGTGTGTGTGTGTGTGTGTGTGTGTGTGTGTGTGTGTGTGTGTGTGTGTGTGTGTGTGTGTGTGTGTGTGTGTGTGTGTGTGTGTGTGTGTGTGTGTGTGTGTGTGTGTGTGTGTAACGCTTTCAATCTCATTCACTTTTCTCAGAGATGGCTGGACCGATTTTAATGATCTTAGTGTCAAATCAAAGGTCTATGTGTCCCATAGGTCGCTATTAAATTTCATTCTGATCGGACTTTTAGTTCAAAAGTTATGTATAAAAATACGAAAAATATGAGACTCCATTATCTCATAGGCCCCTCAACCGATTTGAACAAAATTGATTGCATATGAAAGAAAAACCTTGCAAACCCTTAACTTCCAAATTTCATGACGATTGGACTTGTAGTTTGAAAGTTACATGAAGAAATGTGCAAAAATAGTATTTAAACATATTTTTGTAATATATAAGCATTAATTCAATGTAAAACATCACATATTTTATTATTATTTGAAAATTACTGCTGAGATCTATCAAACGAAACTGAGTTATTTAAAATTGGACGGTTCATTCAAAAGTTATTCAAACTTTAACACTTAAGCACCATGTATTGAACTGTTAAAACGTGTGAAATCAAAACATATCAATCAAATGTTGATTGTATTCAATATGTAACTTTCAAAAACGTGTGGTGTATGCGTGTATGCAGGGCTGTCATTCGCTCACACTATGCGCCCAATGTTCCAATATTATGCCTTGTCGCACAGAACGATTCGGCAACACACCTCTACAGCTAATATGCACACAGCGTACGAGCGAAAGCGGAGTGGGAGCGAACGACAGCACTCGGTGAAAATCGCCCAGTGAGTGATCATCCAAACAGCACTTGGTGCTGCCCTTTGCCACACTCCGTGCGGAATTAACGCAAAAAAATTGTTTTGTATTTACAAATTTTCTGCCCTTTTAAAAGTGGAAATACACGCTGCACTGAACAACTAATATGGTCTATGTTAAGTTAGTACGGATCAGGCGACGCAACAGTAAAAATGATTTTTCAATCACACCACTTCAACTGACCCAGCGCAGGGTGTACAATCCTGCCGCGCAGAGTGCGGCTCTTGGTGTGGTAAAGCACGCAGCAAATTTATCACACTGCGTTTGCGACTGCCTTTTCTTGGTGCGCGTAAAACACGAAAGAGCGTGTTTAGCAAAAGAGACACTGAAGGGAATTTGTGGGCGAACACACACCGCATGGCGAGTGTTGTGTTGTTTAAGAATGTGTGTCTTTTAGTCTGCGCTGCGTTTTATGCCACCTCTGCGTGTATGTATGTATGTATGTATGTATGTATGTATGTATGTATGTATGTATGTATGTATGTATGTATGTATGTATGTATGTATGTATGTATGTATGTATGTATGTATGTATGTATGTATGTATGTAGGTAGGTATGTATGTATGTATGTATGTATGTATGCAATTCAATTTCTCTTTTTTATATCTAATGCTCTATTCAGTTATATTTTCTAATTCAGATATATGCAAAATTGAAGCCAAGCAAACTAATAGTAAAATTTTGAGGTTAATCGTTTTGTTGTAGATATCTTTTTTCTTCAAAAGCGAAATATAATAATAATTTTTCTGAACTCTTGTTTTTCAAAGATGCTAACTTTTGAATTAATTAAACTTTGGTATTAATATCAAAATATCAAAACCCGAATTAATCCACCTAGCGGCGTGACCTAGCCTTTCTACTGTCACAATAATCATCATTTAATTTCTCAGGAACATCTATGTATAATTAACTTGACTATATTTTTAAATATCCGTTCCGTATTCCTCAAAATCCTTATTTGCCAGTAAAATTCACAACGTATTGCGTAGAATAATTAAATTTTCTTTCCTTGTGTGCGTAAATACTTGTAACACCTTATTTAGTTTTATAATCGGTCGGCCTAAACTTTCGGGCTTCAGAGCCACATAGGAAACTTGTTTTGAATTGACAATATGAAATATGTGTTCAGAACAGATTTTTTGATAATTAATTAATACCATGTGTTCAAAAGTTAGCATCTTTGAAAAACAAGAGTTCAGAAAAAATATTATTATACTTCGCCTTTGAAGACAAAGAATATCGGCCACAAAATGATTAATCTCAAAATTTTACTATTAGTTTGCTTGGCTACAATTTTGCAGTATATCTGAATTAGAAAAAATAACTGAATAGAGCATTAGATATGAAAAAGAGAAATTGAACTTTTTCTTAGCTGGCGCTCCTTCAGATAATTATTTTTGCATGAAAATCAAAACTTATGTTTTTTTTTAATGTACTTTCATGAAAAGATAGTCATTAGCTTGATCGCATCGTTTTTACAATGTTGGAGGGTTAGGAAAACAAGGGGGTTGCAAAAGCTGCGCTTTAAACATGCTTGAGAATGGGAAATATGATCGATATGATTTTCAGTGCTTGTCATTTTTGAGTTATTTGTTGAAACATGATACATGACATAAGACATCTGTCCTTTAAAATGTCATTAACGAAAACAAATCTTACAAAACCGTGCAACGTTTACTTCCTATTTTTCATATAACATTTCTAAGCTCTAGTATCTATTGATTGAAAAGAGCATCTATTGATGCGCAAAATTTGTTTGAAATTTGTATAAATTTATTTGGAAAAATCAACTCATTTTTATTCCTATACACCACTATACATTCATGCTTAAATTAACTGCTTTTCTTCGCTGTTTGCTTTTCGTGTACAATTGTGAGTAACAGCAAGTGAACAAAATGACAATTGAAATCTGAAATCAAAGAAAAGAAAAAGCTTTTCGATTGAATCCCATTATTTAATATTTATTTGCAACAGATACGTAGTTCGCCTACGACGTGCAGGCTTCAACAGCGTCTTATTTCAAAGCGTATACGTATCTGTTGCGAATAAATATTAAATAGTGGGATTTAGTCGGTAAAAGTTTTTTCTTTTCTTTAATTTCAAATTTCGTATTCCACTAAGAGGCTTCAAAAATTTCAGACAATTGATTCAGAAAAGTGAGAAACATCTTTTCTTGAATTTCAATGCAAATTTAAAAATTGCAAATTGTCATCCCAAGTGACAATTTGAGTTTTATTACACTCTTATGATGACATTCAAGACCAAAATTGGTCATGAAAACCACCATAAGAGTGCAATCAAACTCACATTGTTGCTTGGGATCACATACACACACATACATACATGCATATATACATACATACATACATACATACATACATACATACATACATACATACATACATACATACATACATACATACATACATACATACATACATACATACATACATACATACATACATACATACATACATACATACATACATACATACATACATACATACATACATACACACATACATACACACATACATACACACATACATCACACACATTGAATACAATCAACATTTGTTTTGAATTCACACGTTTTAACGGTTTAATATACGGTGCTTAAGTGTTAAAGTTTAAATAACTTTTGAATGAACTGTCCGATTTTAAATAACTCGGTTTCGTTTGATAGATCTCAGTAGTAATTTTCAAATAATAATAAAATGTGTGATGTTTTTCATTGAATTAATGCTTATATGTTACAAAAATATGTTTTAAATACTATTTTTTCATATTTCTTTATGTAACTTTCAAACTACAAGCCCAATCGTCATGAAATTTGGAAGTTAAGGGTTTGCAAGGCTCCTCTTTCATATGCAATCAATTTTGTTCAAATCGGTTAAGGGACCTATGAGATAATGAAGTCCCATATTTTTCATATTTTTATACATAACTTTTGAACTAAAAGTCCGATCAGTATGAAATTCAATAGCGACCAATGGGACACCTAGACCTTTCATTTGACACTAAGAACATTAAAATCGGTCCAGCCATCTCCGAGAAAAGTGAGTGAGATTAAAAGCGTCACATACACACACACACACATACACACACACACACACACACACACACACACACACACACACACACACACACACACACACACACACACACACACACACATACATACACACACACAGAAAATGCTCAGTTTTCGAAACTGAGTCGAATGGTATATGACATTCGGCCCGCAGGACCTTCTTTCCATTTCCGGTTTTCCAAGTGATTTCTATACCTTTATACTATATATTTATATAGTAGAAAGGCAAAACATCTGCTATGAACACATATTTTATATTGTCAATTCAAAACAAGTTTCGTATGTGGCTCTGAAGCCCGAAAGTTAAGGCGAGTGGATATCACAACGCGAGGCACGATTCTCAACAAATCTAGTCAACTTGTCTACTTCTTCGATGACGTGGATATTGTCGGAAAAACATCTGTGGCGGTGGCTGAGTAGTGCACAAGACTAAAGAACAACGTAGAAAGGGTTGAGCTGAAGATAAATTCGTCAAAAACAAAGTACCGTGAAAGCACCTAATTCCGATCACCTAAGGCATGATTCATCTTTGAGTCCCTACTGAAAAATAAAGGTTTATTTAAACATTTATTTACATAGTATGTGTCTTTAGCAAGTATTTTCAATTATGTTACATAGAAAAATGTTAAAATGCCTAAATTATTAACCGAAAGTTATAAAAAATGCATCCAAGTATGCTGTATCAGTGCACCTAATTCCGATCATCAATTTTAAGGGGTGATTCTAATTCCGATCACAGGTGTATCTAATTCCGATCACGTCATGATTAGCTGTTGAAGTATAAAACTATTGTCGATTTGTACCAAATGGATACGAAAGTGAAAGTGGATCTGAAATGTTTTGCGTTTATAGAGTCTGACGACAATTCCCCTACCAGTCATCTTCTGCTTGCGTTAATGATCATTATTATCATTAGAGCACGACAAGCGGATTATGAAACCTTCCCCTTCTTTTATCTTCGTTCAATTGTTACAATAGGACACCATACGAACCGTTGCTTTTCAAGAGATGGCGCTTTTCTAGTGGTAGTAAAATCAAAATTTCTCACTTATTCATGTTTACCTACCTGAAAAACAATCACTAATCATGTTTCATTTGAGGTACAGATACTCTGTTATACTTAATTTTCATGATTTCTGCCTAATTTTGATAAAAAACAAACATTTCCTATACCTCTCCATAGCATCTTACTACCAGTCATCCGAGAGCCCTAAAAAGCTAAAGCCTTATAAAGGTACATTTACAGGGCTTTATGAAAAGCCCTGTTTGCGACATTTCAATTCGAAAAAATTAAACTTCGCAGCATGAACGCAATAAATAAAAACAATCTTTACCAACTATTTATTGGTTCAGGTGTCAAACGTTATATTGCGATTAGCGATAAACACAAAAGAAACTGAGATGCATGAGAGAGTAAGGGTATTGTGTTCAGTAAACTTATTGTCGCGCAAAATTCAGCTATTACGGAAATGCACACTATGCGCTACAAAGTAATGACATCTGTGGTATTCAACAGGGAAACATTGATAGTTTCAAGCATACTTCCACGCATGGCGCATGATGAAACACTTGCGCCAACTTCTGTTATTTATTATCAGAAGTTAGAGGCAGTGTCCTATTATAATAGAACTGAGCCACATTCAGCCTTCAAATCAGAAAGATTGTGTTCCAAATATGACCGCGTAGTTGGTGTAGAACTACGTTAGACTGTATTTCGCGAAGAAACCTCGAATATTAAAAAAATTTACACCATATTGATATATGTGTGGCGTAAAGTGAGAAAAAACAAACAGCATAATAATATTATCTTGCTTAATAAATTGGAGCGTATTTTTGGTAGGAGAGGTATTATGTGATACCAAAAAAGAAGATTTTTACCAGTGCCAAAATTGGAGTATATCAGTATAGAAATCTGCCACACGCATCCAGCTATCAACAAAGTTCTAGGAGAAAACTCAATGTCCTCAAAGTAATATGTTATAATAAGAAAACAGGCTTTAATAATGGCGTGTGTAATGGTCGTCCGTCTGTCCGCAGCCTGGGAAGCAAGACTATCATACGGAAAATATATGGAAAAATTTTAGCTTGAAAGTTTTCGTTAATTTTAACGAGTCGCAAATAGGTACTGCAAGAATTTTTTCGGAACTGTTATCTTACAAGGAAACACGGCTAAAAGAATATTTGTGCATGTGAAGTAACGCAGAATGATTCAATTGCTGCTTTGCGTCAGTTAGTTGCCTGCAATTATTTACTATTCAATAGTCAAGCATTCATTTCTTTCGAAAATGATGGAGAAAACAAGCCAGAAGGGATCCGTAGTGGTGCTAATGATTATTTGACCGTCAACTCAGTATAAGGCATTAAGATCCTCTATTATACAAAAACGAACATGTTTCGAAGAAGCAATATAATGGCATCGATCTTACTTCAAAATCTTCTTACCCCGTAACCGATACCGAGGCCGTCAATGCGGCAAGTTCAACTGGACTAAAACTAACACGTAAATGACAGAAAGGAAGGAAGTTTAAACGGAACAGATACAAAATAACAAAATACGAAGACCTGTAAACTGAGGTTAGTAACGAAGATTACTCCAGGTACCCTTTATAGCAGGTATGTAGGTATAAGGTAAGGTATGTGTCCCCAACAGCATTTTGATTAGAGAACTACACGGCATTTGCATCATCTATACGCTGCAATCTCATTCTGTTTTTGTATTCAACACTATTCTCAGCTTTATCTCAGCTATCAACTCCTTTCCGATCTATCATCTCCCTACCTGGCATCGGGCCCCAGGATTCACTCGATCAGGGGCCCCAGGATTCACTCGATCAGCAAGATTATTATTCTGAGATGCCAAACCTCTCCCTCTACCTTAGCATAGCATAGAAGGTATAGATATTTCTTACTGGCGACCTGGTCTCCTAGACCCCCTTATGCGCTAAAAAATGAAAATGAAAATGAAAAAAAATGAAAGTTTTCGTTAATTTTCACCTAAATAGTGATTGGCAAACAATCTTTTTAAGAAAGCCGTACAATTGCTGCATCGTTTATGATCAAAATCCGTTTTAAATTGGAAGTGCTATTAGCGTTCAAAATTTTTCATTCTTTCGTGACGCCGGCTTGACTCCAAATTTTGGATTGACATCCTGTCGTAAGACGTAGTTCTGCGTCAAAAGATTTCAATATTTCCACCATCTTATCATGTTGCGAATAATCCTAAAATCCAAATAGCAACTTCGTTAACGTGCATTTTGAGAGTTTATAACTTTGATATAGTGATGGGAATTAAAAGCAGAAAAAAAAGTTATGTTCATAATTCCGATCAATCACTTTAATGGAATAAATTCCGCAAATTCAGCATATTTTCAGCCAAATATGATATAAAACGGTTATATATGCTTGTATCTATCTGTTATGATAGAATACCGAAGAAGGTAATATGTTTCCGAGCTGCTATGATCTTAGCAAATTTGATCGTGCGCTTAGCACTTCGGCTAAGAAAATACATTTTGATGGCGTTTTTTGCGACTGCCTGTCGCATTTAATTTATTTTGAAGTGCTCGGTTCCCCAAAGACAGTAATTTTTCAACAATTGACACATAAACACATAGCACAATAACGGAGCATACTCATTTACTACAGATTTTGGCTCAATTTTTTAAAAAATGACTCTTTAGTATTTTTTTGAAACGATGGTTCTACAATTGATGAAGGGACGGTAGGGGAAAGAAATGAAAATTTTTGATGAAGGAGGGGGAAGAGCGGAAAGGAAGGGGGGGGGGTATTGGTAGCTATGCTTGACAAGTAGTCATTTTGACTCCTACCTTTTGTCCAATGCTGGAAGGTGCATGATTAGTCTATGACTCTTTAGGCTGAGTGATCGGAATTAGGAGCTGATCGCAATTATGTGCGGTCACGGTACATGTTGGCCGGTAGAACCGAGGCCAGCTGACGACAGTAGTGTAACGTTCGACGGCGATGAGTACGAGGTATTTGACCTTATCGTCCACCTTGGCTCACTGGTAATGACGAATAGCCAACCAACCAGGAGATTCGGATTAGCGGAAGTCGTGCCGGAGATTTCAAGACACGAGGGTTAAGAACGATATCTGTGTGTTCAGTAGGGTACAGAAGAACGGAGTGTGGTGAAAGAAGATGCACAATGATGCCGTGCAGCTCTACGGCGAACCCGGTATTTGAAAATTGAGTAAAGTTGGACAGATACTGTAGAAAGGAATTCCGGACAATCACCCTGCGAAGGTGGGGGTTGCTTAGATTTTGGCAGGCACAAGATGACCGCTGAAACCACATCGAATTGGTTCGACCAGGTGGAGCGAGAATTAAATATGAAAATGGATTTTTGTCTGTCTGTCTGTCTGTCTGTCTGTCTGTCTGTCTGTCTGTCTGTCTGTCTGTCTGTCTGTCTGTCTGTCTGTCTGTCTGTCTGTCTGTCTGTCTGTCTGTCTGTCTGTCTGTCTGTCTGTCTGTCTGTCTGTCTGTCTGTCTGTCTGTCTGTCTGTCTGTCTGTCTGTCTGTCTGTCTGTCTGTCTGTCTGTCTGTCTGTCTGTCTGTCTGTCTGTCTGTCTGTCTGTCTGTCTGTCTGTCTGTCTGTCTGTCTGTCTGTCTGTCTGTCTGTCTGTCTGTCTGTCTGTCTGTCTGTCTGTCTGTCTGTCTGTCTGTCTGTCTGTCTGTCTGTCTGTCTGTCTGTCTGTCTGTCTGTCTGTCTGTCTGTCTGTCTGTCTGTCTGTCTGTCTGTCTGTCTGTCTGTCTGTCTGTCTGTCTGTCTGTCTGTCTGTCTGTCTGTCTGTCTGTCTGTCTGTCTGTCTGTCTGTCTGTCTGTCTGTCTGTCTGTCTGTCTGTCTGTCTGTCTGTCTGTCTGTCTGTCTGTCTGTCTGTCTGTCTGTCTGTCTGTCTGTCTGTCTGTCTGTCTGTCTGTCTGTCTGTCTGTCTGTCTGTCTGTCTGTCTGTCTGTCTGTCTGTCTGTCTGTCTGTCTGTCTGTCTGTCTGTCTGTCTGTCTGTCTGTCTGTCTGTCTGTCTGTCTGTCTGTCTGTCTGTCTGTCTGTCTGTCTGTCTGTCTGTCTGTCTGTCTGTCTGTCTGTCTGTCTGTCTGTCTGTCTGTCTGTCTGTCTGTCTGTCTGTCTGTCTGTCTGTCTGTCTGTCTGTCTGTCTGTCTGTCTGTCTGTCTGTCTGTCTGTCTGTCTGTCTGTCTGTCTGTCTGTCTGTCTGTCTGTCTGTCTGTCTGTCTGTCTGTCTGTCTGTCTGTCTGTCTGTCTGTCTGTCTGTCTGTCTGTCTGTCTGTCTGTCTGTCTGTCTGTCTGTCTGTCTGTCTGTCTGTCTGTCTGTCTGTCTGTCTGTCTGTCTGTCTGTCTGTCTGTCTGTCTGTCTGTCTGTCTGTCTGTCTGTCTGTCTGTCTGTCTGTCTGTCTGTCTGTCTGTCTGTCTGTCTGTCTGTCTGTCTGTCTGTCTGTCTGTCTGTCTGTCTGTCTGTCTGTCTGTCTGTCTGTCTGTCTGTCTGTCTGTCTGTCTGTCTGTCTGTCTGTCTGTCTGTCTGTCTGTCTGTCTGTCTGTCTGTCTGTCTGTCTGTCTGTCTGTCTGTCTGTCTGTCTGTCTGTCTGTCTGTCTGTCTGTCTGTCTGTCTGTCTGTCTGTCTGTCTGTCTGTCTGTCTGTCTGTCTGTCTGTCTGTCTGTCTGTCTGTCTGTCTGTCTGTCTGTCTGTCTGTCTGTCTGTCTGTCTGTCTGTCTGTCTGTCTGTCTGTCTGTCTGTCTGTCTGTCTGTCTGTCTGTCTGTCTGTCTGTCTGTCTGTCTGTCTGTCTGTCTGTCTGTCTGTCTGTCTGTCTGTCTGTCTGTCTGTCTGTCTGTCTGTCTGTCTGTCTGTCTGTCTGTCTGTCTGTCTGTCTGTCTGTCTGTCTGTCTGTCTGTCTGTCTGTCTGTCTGTCTGTCTGTCTGTCTGTCTGTCTGTCTGTCTGTCTGTCTGTCTGTCTGTCTGTCTGTCTGTCTGTCTGTCTGTCTGTCTGTCTGTCTGTCTGTCTGTCTGTCTGTCTGTCTGTCTGTCTGTCTGTCTGTCTGTCTGTCTGTCTGTCTGTCTGTCTGTCTGTCTGTCTGTCTGTCTGTCTGTCTGTCTGTCTGTCTGTCTGTCTGTCTGTCTGTCTGTCTGTCTGTCTGTCTGTCTGTCTGTCTGTCTGTCTGTCTGTCTGTCTGTCTGTCTGTCTGTCTGTCTGTCTGTCTGTCTGTCTGTCTGTCTGTCTGTCTGTCTGTCTGTCTGTCTGTCTGTCTGTCTGTCTGTCTGTCTGTCTGTCTGTCTGTCTGTCTGTCTGTCTGTCTGTCTGTCTGTCTGTCTGTCTGTCTGTCTGTCTGTCTGTCTGTCTGTCTGTCTGTCTGTCTGTCTGTCTGTCTGTCTGTCTGTCTGTCTGTCTGTCTGTCTGTCTGTCTGTCTGTCTGTCTGTCTGTCTGTCTGTCTGTCTGTCTGTCTGTCTGTCTGTCTGTCTGTCTGTCTGTCTGTCTGTCTGTCTGTCTGTCTGTCTGTCTGTCTGTCTGTCTGTCTGTCTGTCTGTCTGTCTGTCTGTCTGTCTGTCTGTCTGTCTGTCTGTCTGTCTGTCTGTCTGTCTGTCTGTCTGTCTGTCTGTCTGTCTGTCTGTCTGTCTGTCTGTCTGTCTGTCTGTCTGTCTGTCTGTCTGTCTGTCTGTCTGTCTGTCTGTCTGTCTGTCTGTCTGTCTGTCTGTCTGTCTGTCTGTCTGTCTGTCTGTCTGTCTGTCTGTCTGTCTGTCTGTCTGTCTGTCTGTCTGTCTGTCTGTCTGTCTGTCTGTCTGTCTGTCTGTCTGTCTGTCTGTCTGTCTGTCTGTCTGTCTGTCTGTCTGTCTGTCTGTCTGTCTGTCTGTCTGTCTGTCTGTCTGTCTGTCTGTCTGTCTGTCTGTCTGTCTGTCTGTCTGTCTGTCTGTCTGTCTGTCTGTCTGTCTGTCTGTCTGTCTGTCTGTCTGTCTGTCTGTCTGTCTGTCTGTCTGTCTGTCTGTCTGTCTGTCTGTCTGTCTGTCTGTCTGTCTGTCTGTCTGTCTGTCTGTCTGTCTGTCTGTCTGTCTGTCTGTCTGTCTGTCTGTCTGTCTGTCTGTCTGTCTGTCTGTCTGTCTGTCTGTCTGTCTGTCTGTCTGTCTGTCTGTCTGTCTGTCTGTCTGTCTGTCTGTCTGTCTGTCTGTCTGTCTGTCTGTCTGTCTGTCTGTCTGTCTGTCTGTCTGTCTGTCTGTCTGTCTGTCTGTCTGTCTGTCTGTCTGTCTGTCTGTCTGTCTGTCTGTCTGTCTGTCTGTCTGTCTGTCTGTCTGTCTGTCTGTCTGTCTGTCTGTCTGTCTGTCTGTCTGTCTGTCTGTCTGTCTGTCTGTCTGTCTGTCTGTCTGTCTGTCTGTCTGTCTGTCTGTCTGTCTGTCTGTCTGTCTGTCTGTCTGTCTGTCTGTCTGTCTGTCTGTCTGTCTGTCTGTCTGTCTGTCTGTCTGTCTGTCTGTCTGTCTGTCTGTCTGTCTGTCTGTCTGTCTGTCTGTCTGTCTGTCTGTCTGTCTGTCTGTCTGTCTGTCTGTCTGTCTGTCTGTCTGTCTGTCTGTCTGTCTGTCTGTCTGTCTGTCTGTCTGTCTGTCTGTCTGTCTGTCTGTCTGTCTGTCTGTCTGTCTGTCTGTCTGTCTGTCTGTCTGTCTGTCTGTCTGTCTGTCTGTCTGTCTGTCTGTCTGTCTGTCTGTCTGTCTGTCTGTCTGTCTGTCTGTCTGTCTGTCTGTCTGTCTGTCTGTCTGTCTGTCTGTCTGTCTGTCTGTCTGTCTGTCTGTCTGTCTGTCTGTCTGTCTGTCTGTCTGTCTGTCTGTCTGTCTGTCTGTCTGTCTGTCTGTCTGTCTGTCTGTCTGTCTGTCTGTCTGTCTGTCTGTCTGTCTGTCTGTCTGTCTGTCTGTCTTACGTTCTTCTACCGTCCCTTCGTCTATTGTAAAAGAACTACCATTAAAAAAAATATTAATTATGTATCCCTGCCCTCATTTCAAAGTCAAGGCATAAAACAAGTGATTGGTCTATTACACGCTCAGCTAGTTTTAGGCAAAATATCATTTAATTTAAGCCATACCCATACTTATTGTTTTCCATAGTTCATTGTAGTCTTTAGTTGGTTAGCCGCTTAATTTTAATTCTTTAAGCTTAATTACAAATTTCATGAAACTTAGAGATTTGACCAGATCACATATTTTTAGACACAGTTATTTTGTAGCACTGCTTCGTAATATATGATATATATATATTCAAAGCACGCCAGCTCGTTTGGCCTGGTAAAATGATAATCTGCAACGTTCAATGCCAATGTTAATTTTAGTTTTGCAGCAAGATAATTATCACCTTAGAAGGGCAAGTTTTTTCCACGGTCCAAGCAAATGCTGCACTCATTTCACTTTTGATCTTGCAGACATAGCTCATCGTAGACGTATGTATAGTCATTCCAATAGGACACTGTCTTTAACTTCTGATAATAAATAACAGAAGTTGGCGCAAGTGTTTCATCATGCGCCATGCGTGAGAGTATGCTTGAAACTATCAATGTTTCCCTGTTGAATACAACAGATGTCGTTACTTCGTAGCGCATAGTGTGCATTTCCGTAACAACTGAATTTTGCGCGACAATCAGTTTACTGAACACAACACCCTTACTCTCTCATGCATCTCAGTTTCTTTTGTGTTTATCGCTAATCGCAATATAACGTTTGACACCTGAACAAATAAATAGTTGGTAAACATTATTTTTATTTATTGCGTTCATGTTGCGAAAGTTATTTTTTTCGAATTGAAATGTCGCAAAGAGGGCTTTTCATAAAGTACCTTTATAGGGCTTTAGCTTTTTAGGGCTCTCGGATGACTGGTAGTAAGATGCTATGGAGAGGTATAGGAAATGTTTGTTTTTTATCAAAATTAGGCAGAAATCATGAAAATTAAGTATAACAGAGTAACTGTACCTCAAATAAAATATGATTAGTGTTTGTTTTTCAGGTAGGTAAACATAAATAAGTGAGAAATTTTGATTTTACTACCACTAGAAAAGCGCCATCTCTTGAGAAGCAACGGTTCGTATAGTGTCCTATTCAGTCAGCGCGGCTAAGCAGAGAGATAAATTGCGCGATTGTCATATAATGGACCGATATTTCATGAAATATTCAAATGGGTTAGAGTAATGGTAATTGCCGGTAAGAATTTTTATATTTTATTACTCAGTTTCTCCGGTTGCACACTGTCGCGCACTTGCAAGATCGCAGCCCGGAGATCGGCGGCATCGTTCCGCCGAGAGTCCGCCGCGGCCGCAGTTTAGCTTGCGGCAGCAGACGTCAGCTGATAACCATTCCGTCCACAAAACGTTCCCGCTGAGCGGCAAGGCCTTCTGGAATCTCGAGGGATTGTTTTTGTGTCAGCTTTAATTTGCTATTTTCTAGCCGATCCGACGGATGTTGCACACAATCCACTGCGGCCGACTAAGCGGCCTGCCCAGACATGAGTTATAAGTTTGTAGCTTTGTCTCATTTTTTGTTGCATCTTCGGTTGCGATTGTGGATGGTCTATCACAGGACGGCTTCCGCGCGGTTCACTGGAAGGGAACTTTGTCACCGGCGAGTGAACTCATTTCTTGGCTGACAGAGATATTGTTTTTATGCAAGTTACCGGTGTGTCTAACTCCATATTGGAAACGATGTCAATGTCAAAAATTGACAGTTGCCGGACAAATAAATAATGATCATCATGCAAATATGGGAGCTCGGTAATTGCAGGGTGCCATCGTTGGCCAACGATAGCCTGGGAAAATTGTATTTATTATTCGCATCAGTTGGTTTTACTTTCAAACATTCTAAATACGAGCTTCTTTCAATTGAATTGATATGTGAATTGAGCCCTTTAAATACCTGTGCCTTCCTGTATATTCTAACTATTTTATACAACCATTTCCCTTTTCTAAGCGTAGAAGAAAATTCGCACTTTCTTAAAAAGAAAACATTTCTAAAATTCTTCTTACCATTACCACAGCCTACAGAGTGTGAATAAGAAACACAATTTGCTTGAAGCTATGAAATTTCACAGCCCCGGCAGTCCAAGGAGAAAAAACTCACCCATATTTTCCATTTCACCGTTTGCCCAATTGGTACTACCTGCATTCCTGCCTTACCATAGGAGGGTGATAATTACTACATCACCATCATGATTACACTTCATCAATTTTAAGGCAATCGGAATTAATTATCTCTAGTTAAACATGGCGAAAGCGTGTGTTCGCAAAAGGGAACGCGCCTGTCGACGTTCTACGATAGCCGGTAACAGTAGTGCTGCGATTTGTAGCAAAGTTTGCACGATACCGTAGAGGTGAATAAAAAAACATAGGGCAGGTTCTCCATTGATACATTTCCTCGCAACGTGCTCACTGGACAAGGTAGAGTTGGAAACTTGTAGGCCGGTAGCTTGGCTGCGATTGGCGCTGCTTCTTTCAGGTGGGTCGATCGATCGAGATAGTTGCGTCTATAGCGAAGGTATTGCCGTCTAATCCTATTTTGGTCATGACACGCATGCCATTGTTGTTAGAGCTGACAATAATTAATATGTAAAATGTGCCGAACTTTCGGTGATGCTTTAAGTAATTTTCCAACATTAACCTACTAACCGAAGTAAACTAAGTGTCTTCAACAGATAAATTTTAGACTGCAAATTTGTGGTTTCCGTGTCTATAGCTGTTGACCAACGGGCAAAGTGACTTACAGAAGCCGCTTCGATGTCCTAAATGAATTTGACAAGACGATCGTGACGATATAATTCAAGCGAGTTGCGAGTCACTCCTTTGCGGGGCATCGCCGCCGCAGTGCCATCTTCGGGAAAAGGAACGCCACGTATCTATCCGAATTCTTCACTCTGCCGCGCCGTACAGTATGGTTGGCGTAGATACTATATTGAGACAAAAACAAAAACAACAAGCCCGACGAGCGGTTCCTTCTTCAGTGGCGCGGCGGCGAATAATCAACGTGGTACAAATTCCCGTGACTCGGCAGAAATAGATAAACTTTATTGCTGGGCCGGGAATAGTGGCTCCCGCACTATTTCATTTAAAATATCTCTATTCTGACTGTATGTTGCGAAAAGGTTTCCAATGTAGCATGGTTTAATGGTATGAAACAATAATGTGCTGCATCTAAATTATTCTGCCATTACGGGTTAGAGTGAACAGAATCAGTCGTGAGAGAAATCTAGTTTGGTTTTAAAATTATTACAAAGTTGTTGATATAAACGTGTAACCACCGACTAACAGACAAACACTTCGAACAAATTTTCTAGCAAAACGTCATTCAAATGATTATTCGAAATCTCGCAAAAAACACTAGCAGCACCTGGTGCAGTCTTCGCACTGTGCAAAGCGATTCGCTATAAATTTATCTATGTTATAAATTTAGTCGTATTTTATCTGACAGAAGCGCCAGCGCAGGAGAACGGCGTTCTCACACAGTGACTGTTGTTTGCGTCTTGGCTAGAGAGAAATTTGAACAGTGAAACAGTCCCTGGCGAACATGGACATACATGTCAGGAAGCGGCAGTTCCGTCCACTGGTCTCGGAACTGCAGGCAATGACGCTGCGGCAGCGGCTGAATAAGATAGTCAAGATGATTTTCCCGGCGAATCGCGACGTGGCGGTGGTGATGGACGACGAGACCTATCTTATCCTGGATGGCAACGACTGGCAGGGCAATTCGTATTTTATTTCCCCCACGAAGGAAGCGAGCTCCGAGGTGAAGTTCATTTCACACACCAAGTTCCCCAAGAAGGTGCTGCTGTGGCTGACAATCAGCGAGAAGGGGAAAGTCAAAGCCGCTCTTCTTTCACTCCGGAGTGGCCGTGAACATTGAAATTTATAGTACGAAGTGCCTGCCGGAAGTTGCGTCGTTCATCAAGAAATACCATAAGGGGAAGACGCGGTGTTCTGGCCGGATCTGGCGTCGGCCCACTACTCGAAGTGATCGCTGAAGGAGATGGACCGACCTAGTATCGAAATCGGCGAATCCGCCCGCGTCGCCCGAACCCGCTGCGTCTCATCGAGAATTTTTAGGCAAACCTGAAGCGTAAGATCTAGTCCAACAATTTTGTCGCGAAAACTGAAGAGGAATTGATAAATAAAACGAAGAAAGAACTCAAAAATATGCTTACACGCGTGTTTTCATCACCATGGTCGGTTAACCGCCGGAAAACCGCTCGCATGGGCGTATAATTTTTTGGCAAGTAAGCTAATATAATTACCTTCCATGGGAAATTTATCAAACTTAATTAGCTGTCTTAGTTTTTTATTATCATCCGAAAAAAGTCCATTTTTTAATGCATGCGTTATTCAGAAAGTGGTTAAAGCTGGACGGATACGATGGGCAGGATATGTTAATATTTTTTTGAAACGATGATTCTACAATTGATGAAAGGACGGTAAGGGAAAGTAATGAAGAAGGATTTTTTTGAGAATGGAGGGGAAAGAGTGGAAAGAAAGGGGGGTGGGAGTAATAGGTAGTTACGCTTAACAAGTTGTCGTTGTGACTCCTATCTTTTGTTCAATGCTGGAAGGTGCATGGGTCGAACCAAGCTATAATCAGAGATTATAACCGGATCTGAACCCGCAACACTAGGATTGGGCGATACCGTATCGATACCCGCGATATCGATACTCGAAGGCCGATATTTCGATATATTTCATCGATACTTACGACGTCGATATTATGCTAAATCGATAATTTCATCCCGATACTGTTCTGATAAAGCGGGATATGCAGCTGAAAAAATATAGACTAAAACTAGGTCAGTAAATGCTCAAAAAAACAAAATTTTTAGGATTTTTTCTCGCACTGTTTTCTTTTCAGGTAGCTACTAAGCTTAATTCTCAAATTTACTTTATTAGAAATGACCTCGACACAGCCGTTTTGACGTTGGACTACGTCTTTGTTCACTATATGGGACTGGGTAGCACTTTGTGAAAACGAAAATAGAAGTGTAACGTTTGAATGAATGATTTCAAATGCTAATAACTACTAAACCACTGAACGAAACTGAACAATTTATATGTCGTTGGATAGATAAAATGACCAGCAATTTTAGGGAGGGGGTAAGAGAGTAATTTTATGGAGGGCGTAAGAGGGGGGCTCCTATACAAATGAAACACAAATTTCTTCAAAACTCGAGAACTAATTAAGCAAATGGAACCAAAATGGTCATGTATAGGCAAGATTTTTTTTCTATGGTAAAATGAGACCCCTCCCTTTTTTAGGAGGGGGGGGGGGCTCCCATACAATTAATATACAAATTTCCCCATTACTCGAGAACTAATCAAGCAAAAGGAAACAAAATTTGGCATGTGGGGTTTTTGGAAGTAAGAATTTTTTCTATGGTGTACTGAGACCCTTTCTCCTTCTAAGAGGAGGGGGGGGCTTCCATACAAATGAAATACAAATTTCCTCATAACTCTAATAAAAAATAAATAAAACAGAAATTTTTGCGTTTGTGCCATATTTTCTGCTATGTAACATGCGGTAAGCTGTGTACGTAAACTAGTAAAACCTTCTCGGAGCAAAAGACAGTGAATCGACGCCGCTAACTCCTCGGTTCCATCATCACCACTTACGTGCCAGTTGCCATTTATGTCAAAAGAGAAGGACATTCGAATGGCACATCATATATGCGATGAACGTGCTTTGGCTTTAATGTTATTTGCAACCAATGGCCCTTTTAAAGGCCACAGGCGAGTTAAAGTAAGATTATTGAAACATGTCAAGCTACGCATAATCATATTTAGTACAATAATATGGGGGCTGGTCATTTATTGCTATTTCAACCTTTATGATGCACACAAATGATTTTAAAAGAAATCTCTGTCTCGATGGTTGCAGGCATTACACTTATGAACCTCCGTCCACTTATTTTTAAAGCCACCATTGCATTCAATGAAGAATTGAATCTGAATATTTCATTTTTTTAATCATTTAGTTAAACAATGACACTCACAAATTCTTATAAACATGCATATGCCAGAAATGCAGTTTACAGTCTTTGATCTAATGATCTGATATAGTCCTATGTCGCCCTTTCGTACAACCCTTAGGGCTGTATACCTTGTAGTTTTTACCGAACTGTGCCGATTTCGGTACTAGTGCCGAACTGCAAGATTTGTTAAATTCGTTATAATCTTATCGATCTGGCAACCGTGGGAGATGATTTTGACACCTGGCAGTGCTCCCATTTCATATGTAAAATTGAACCGGAGGTGTGCCGCTTGATATCTTTGAAGTGCCGCGGCACAATGTGCTGAGTGTCCGACCCCTTGGAATTGACTCTTATGCAAAACCTTGAACAATGTCACTTACATGTTTAACGCTTATTGAACAGTAAGTGCGTACGATATGCGATTTTCAGCAATTCAAAACTGACCAGAGAGCACATAGAGTAGTATTGGGCGTTGAAGGCATAAAGATTTTCCAGCTTTTTACGCGCCATAATAGCGTTGAAAGTGGTAGAGGTGGGACAGAGATCGAGCAGAGCTAGAACCGGAAAGGAGCAACTCCCGGCGGAACTCTGCAGGAATGGCCAAGAACCGCCAGCAACGACACATCACTGGATGGTTTCAGGGGTTTGGGAGAGAGCTGCCGGATGAGTGGATTGAGGGTGTGGTTTGTCCCATCTACAGAAAGGGGGATCGCATAGATTGCTGCAATTACCGCAGCATAACGCTGGTCAAAGCAGATTTTGTTACGTCGTCTATCCCCGGTGGCTGGAGAGTTCGTAGGGTAGTACCAGGTGGGCTTTTGAAGGCCCGTGCTACTACGGATCGAATTTTTACTCTTCGGCATGTCATCTAGATGTGTCGGGAGTACAACCCATCATATTTTTGTGGATTCCGGGGCAGCATACTATTCAGTCGGGCGTAAACAGCTGTGGTGCGGTTTCCGTACAAAGCGACGTGTCCGAAATAGAGATGTACTGGAGCGAGTGATGTGTTGCGTGCGTGTTTTGGGGGCACTCTCTTTGCTCAACATGTTTTTATTGATTAATTTTTATGAATCCCTTTTTTTGAGTAGCATTTCCTAATCCCAGAATGCCGCCTTAAATAGTATCGATAAATCTAATATCGATGCTTCACGAGCGATCTATCGACGGTATCGATAAAGCGGCGGATTTGATATTGATATTCAAGTATCGATACTTTCGGTAATTTTGCCCAATCCTACGTAACACCTGCCAGGGCGTGTGGCTCGCTGGTACCCATGTACCTTTGAACCATAGTGGCGCTGGACAAAAGAAGTCTGCACAACCCCCCTTATTAACCGTAGCGACACGGGTTGGGCTATTTTTAGACACAAATTGTGCCTCTTCCTCCACCTACTGTAGAAACCACCGACCGAGAAGTTTTAATCTAACTTGTTTTTACTTTCAGGACGACGACACTATGCAGGCCCTTACGACTTGCAAGGTACTGCGTGTGACGTTGTTCGTCCGTAAGCGTGTTAGTCCGCGTTTCTCAGCCCGGATCTTCGGAGAAAGGCTCCGTTCCTATGAAATTGACCAAACTCGTGATTTTAGTCATGACCTTGAATGCGGTCAGGCATATATTTTTTTCAAAGTCATGACTAAAATCACGAGTTCGGTCAATTTCATAGGAACGGAACCTATCTCCGAAGTCCCGCGCTGAGAAACGCGGACTAACACGCTTTCGAACGAACAACGTCACACGCAGTACCTTGCAAGTCGTAAGGGCCTGCATAGTGTCGTCGTCCTGAAAGTAAAAACAAGTTAGATTAAAACTTCTCGGTCGGTGGTTTCTACAGTAGGTGGAGGAAGAGGCACAATTTGTGTCTAAAAATAGCTCAACCCATGTCGCTACGGTTAATAAGGGGGGTTGTGCAGACTTCTTTTGTCCAGCGCCTCTATGGTTTAAAGGTACACGGGTACCAGCGAGCCACACGCCCTGGCAGGTGTTGTGGGTTCAGATCCGGTTATAATCTCTGATTATAGCTTGGTTCGACCCATGCACCTTCCAGCATTGGACAAAAGATAGGAGTCACAACGACAACTTGTTAAGCGAAACTACCTATTACCCCCCCCCCCCCTTCTTTCCACTCTTTCCCCTCCATTCCCAAAAAAATCCTTCTTCATTACTTTCCCTTACCGTCCCTTCATCAATTGTAGAATCATCGTTTCAAAAAAAATATTAATATATGCCTGACCGCATTTCAAGGTCATGACTAAAATCACGAGTTTGGTCAACAGGATATGTTGCTAGAATGCCGGACAACTATTCAGTTGTTTGCGGTTAGAATTCGGTAGAAACAAAATGAAGAGGAGGACAGCGAGTCTGGTGGCAAGACCAGGTGGAGCGAAATCTGACGAGCACTGGGTGCCCGCAGAACTGGAGACCAGCTGCCATGGACCGAATTAGATGGAGGAAATATGCTACGCAGGCCTTGTTATAAGACGTATGGTCAACTAAATAAGTAAGTAGTAATAAAATTGTAATCGACGCAAACACGAACGAGGTCGAGATGGTAAATGAATTTCTATACCTCGAGTCGATGGTGATGGCTGATAACAACTGCATCAGTGAAATCCTCAGACGTATTCTTGCTGGAACTCATGCTCGCTACGTCTCTAAGGTCTACAAGCTTCACTCTCGAACTACGTGTATCATGTACAAAATGCTAATAAAGGTAGTTCTCGACGGGCTTGAAAATTGGAGGACGATCGACGAGCGGAAAGAGGTGAAACCCGGTATTCAGCTATCAGCTATTCAGCAATAAATGGGAAACCGAAACTTTTTTGGTGGACTACATGCATGGCGTATTGGTCAAAGTCTCTAAAACAGGAGACCCAACTGAATGCGGTAATTGGTGTGGAATCACGTTACTCTGTACTGCTCTTAAAACACTCTGTTAGGCAATCCCTAACTGGATCCAGGAGAAGGACGACGTCACATTCCGCACTCGCCGTTTATATGGGACCATATCACAACGTTCCGCATCACATTGGAGCAGAGCAACAAACTCCAGGTCTCTCTTCTTTGTATGGCCCGTACCACGAATTCCACCCCTAAAACAACTGAGACGCCGTTAGGCGTAGAGGAGTTCCACCAGATAAGTTATACCATCTCATCGAGGTCATCGGGTAGGATTCTGCTGGAGGCTCTGGCAAAGCTTACTGTAGATCTGGCCAACGTCAACACCACAAGTACCTTCAGTAGAAACGGTGTGGAGTCTATCATCAACGTGACTTTCGGCAGTCCTGGTCTGATAGGAGACTGGAGGGTAGACAATGTCTACACTCACAGTGACCATCAGGCGGTCCGCTATGGTGTCGGTCAGATAACGAGGCGGCAGGCGGCGAGTAGAGCCGACACTCCAACTACCCGTGGATGGAAGACTTCATCTTCTCCTCTGTTGGGTACTCTTACCACTGCGTCCATAATTTTGAACTATTGTGGTATGCCCCGTTTTATTATTTTACTATACGCTTCAAGCTTACCTATCACTTATTAAGGAAGTGACAGGCTGGTAGCTGGAGTGAGACATGTGCCAATCAGGGATGACTAGGTTTATGAACCTAGTTACCCTGATCGGCGACGCAAACCAGATTTCCCCTTTCTGAGATACTGCAGTCTGCGTACTATTTGTGCTCCACGATTGCAGAGCTCGGACAATGTCCTGTCGCAAGACCGGTAAGCTTGCTGAGATCTCTCTTATTAAGACTCAGCAACTTTTGAGTAACTCGACGTTATATATTTTTAGATGGTTTGAGCGATTGTACAGCCATTCTACTGGCCATAACTGTTCGGTTCTCTATTTGTTTCAGCCGTTATATATTTTTAGATGGTTTGAGCGATTGTACAGCCATCCTACTGGCCATAACTGTTCGGTTCTCCTTTTGTTTCAGCCCACCCTCCAGCACACAGTCAGAGATCAGAATGAGTGAATCTCTAGCCGTGCCACATCTTCGTTTGTCGACTCACAACAAATCAGCGTGTTGAGGATAGACGAGGATCAGGACTAAACCTCAGCTAGCGCATCGTTTAAGTCCTGTTCCTTCCCTACTCTTCACTCCACCTCATTCGTTTCTTTGTTTTTTTTCGGCAGAGAAAGCTTGCACGGTAAGAAATCGTCCACTGCATCAGTGACCGGCTTGATGCAGCAAGGGCAAATTTCTGTGGAGGGCGCCCTGGTACTCCACAGGCTCTGTTGCGGCGAGAGAATGTATAGAACCCCCTCCACCATTCATCCCTTGGCACGGGTCGCGTCACACCTTGGATTAGGCGTTTATCCATTCATGTTTTTACATAATAGCCATGGATAACAGCTATTACAACCATCTCCTTTAGGGGCTTTGGACCCTCTGCTTTGGTTCCTGGGAGTCGAGAGAACCGTCCTGCAGGCGGAGAGTTTACACTTCAGCCTTCGCATGAGTGCTCCCATCTCTGTCCGTATACGACCCTAGTTTCCACCGGTTGTCCGATTTCAACTAAGGAACGTATCCCGGATGGTACCACGAGGAGGTAGAGACAGGGATTGCTGAATAAGAGGCTGTGGAACCTCATGGTGGTCCTGGAGCGCATTATTCAACCATTTATCGTCATGGCAGACTTCATACTTCGATCCCGAAGTATTTGTGGAAGCGATCCGAAGAGAGTGGTGATCACGATATGCCCGATCCGAACCCTGATCATTTGGTTGAGGTCCTGTTGTGAGCGTGCGACGCTACCATGCCTAGGAAAAACTGACCTAAGTATGGAGGCCAACGGCTTACTAGTGGACAGCTGAAATTGCGGAATTCCGCGGAGAGTGCTTTCGTGCGAGGAGAATTATGCAACGAGCTCGTTCGGACGAAGGTGGGGCTGAAAGTCGAGTAGCACTTGTTGCTGCACGCGCAGCGCTTAAGAGTTGGATAAAAGCTAGTAAACGAGCCTGCTTTGAAAGAGGGGTGATGTCTACAGGGTCGTAATGGCAAAGACCAAGGACGTGATGGCGCCCGCAGAGCGATCGCCAGAAATGCTGGAGCGGATCATCGAGGGCCTCTTTCCGCGCCACGAACCAAGGCCCTGGCCTCAGGCCACTGAGTCGTCCCACGGCAGACGTTCCACTATCTCAGACCATAGCGTAAGATGGTCGGCCTCTCAGCCGAACATCCAAAGTAACGTGGGCGACGGCGGTTTAGAGGTTTGGGAGGAAGCGACGGTTACGAACGAGGAACTCTTTGAAATCGCTAAATTCCTAAAGGCGAGCAAGGCACCGGGACCAGACGGAATCCCGAATATGGCCATTAAAACGGCTATTTTGGAGACTTCCAAATTATTCGGGGCAGTAATGAGTGGAAGCTTGGAAGATGGTCACTTCCCGGACAGAACCTGGTCCTATTGCCGAAGCCGGGAAAATCTCTGGATGTCCCCTCGTCATTTGGCCGATCTGTCTGCTCGATACTGCCGGCAAGGTGCTCGAAACGGTTATCCTTATCAGACTCGCACGGTACATTGAGGGTACAAACGGTCTGTCAAGGAACCAATTCGGCTTCAGAAAAGGCAAATCTATGGTGGATTCCATCTTGTCTGTCACTAAGACAGCCGAGGTGGCGATCCAGCGCAAGAGGATAAATATCCGCTATTGCGCAGTTGTCACGCTCGAAGTGAGAAATGCGTTTAATAGCGCTAGCTGGGACTTCATTGCCAACTCGCTTCGGAACGTCCAAGTGCCGGTGTCGCTGTACAGAATTCTGGAAAATTATCTCCAGAATCGTGTGCTATGCTACAACACGAAGGAGGGTCAGAAGTGCGTTCCAATCACCGCAGGGGTTCCGCAAGGTTCCCTACTGGGCCCGGTGTTGTGGAACGTCATGTATGACGAGGTGTTAAAGCTAAAGTTCCCGGTAGGGATGGTGGTAGTCGGTTTTGCCGACGACATCACCTTGCAAGTCTACGGTGAATCTATCAGAGAGATCGAGTTGACGGCTGCCCACGCTATAAGCATGGTAGAAGATTGGATGCGCTCCAGGAGACTGGAGCTAGCGTATCACAAAACGGAGGTCAGTGTGGTGAACAACCACAAGTCGGTGCAGCAAGCAAATATCAGCGTCGGTAACAGCACTATTTCGTCAACGCGATCCTTAAAACTCCTGGGAGTTATGGTCGACGATAAGCTCAAGTTCGGGAGCCACGTCGACTATGCCTGCAAGAGGGCTTCCACAGCTATTTCGGCAGTGTCTCGTATGATAATAATTAGTTAATAGTTCTGCGGTAGCATGCGAAGGCTATTAGCCAATCTGGTCCAATCCATACTTAGGTATGGCGGGCCGGTGTGGTCATCGGCGTTAAGAACCTAGGTAAGGTGGAAAGTACCTATCGTCTCAAGTTCTTGAGAGCGGCGAGTGCGTATCGCACAGTTTCACATAACGCAATCTGCGTCTTAGCGGGTATGACGCCTATTGGCATCATCATCAGCGAGGACGTAGAGTGCTTCAACCAACGTGGAACTAGAGGCATACGGTGTACCACAAGATCGGCCTCGATGATCACATGGCAGCGGGCATGGTCTAATCCACAAAAGGCCGGTGGACACATCGACTTATCTCGGAAGTATTCGGGTGGGTCAACAGGCGCCACGGGGAAGTCAACTTCCACCTGACACAGATTCTGTTAGGGCATGGTTATTTTAGATAGTATCTGCACAAGTTCGGGCAAGCGGATTCCCCCGCGTGTCCCGAATGCGTGGATGTTGAGGAAACTGCAGAACATGTTTTCTTCATATGCCCTCGCTTCGCGGGCGCGAGAAGCAACATGATGGCAGTGCGTGGACAGGACACTACTTGGGATAACTTAGTCCAAAGGGTGTGTTCTAGCTCGGACGTCTGGCTAGCGGTCAATGTGGCTGCTACCCAGATTGTACTTGACCCAAGTAGCAAACTTCAGGTTCATTTAGTTGAAGCAACCGGATTACGACTGAAATTAGTCATAACTCGGTTACCACTTACCACAACTACTTCGTAACAACCGTGCTACTAGGGGAGCTACAAAACCGCTGGAGAGCCGATCAACGTCGAATAAACAGCCTAACTACCATAGTCCAGTGATTATCTAAGAGGGTGCGTTAAGCACAATGAAGTAATACCGATAAGGTGGTGCCAGGGAGAATTGAGGCTGGAGACTCGAGTAGGGTTTTAGAGGGTCTGGATCCTCACGCCTCATTAGGGGGGTCAGGATACCTAACCCAACTCCCTGAGTTGTCTTCTCGGGTGTCTGATAGTAACGTATCTTCTAAGGTGCTAGGCAAAATACTCGCAAATACTGGAGCTTTCAAAGAAAGATCTAAGCATCTATACTGGTCTAATAACAGGACATTGTCCGAGCCGCTATCATCTGAAGCAAATGGGAAAACTTCAAGATGATATATGTCGCTTCTGTGGCATAGAAAAGGAAGACTCGGAACACCTGTTATGCCGATGTCCGGCAATTTTTAATAAAAGATTAAGGTTCTTCGACAGAGGGCTGTTAGAACCCTTTGATGTTTGGAGAACAATTCCCAGTACGGTAGTGCACTTTATCCGAAATGTATCACCGGACTGGACAAATGCTATTAGTCAAACAATGACGGTCGCTTCTAATAGTGGTGCGTCATCTTGACAACATAGCTATAGTAAAATGGGGGATATATCACAATAGATCAAACAAATGGTCGCAGTGATAAAAATACCCAACATGGAAAAAAAAGGTGCTAGGCTGATTTCTCTACACGTAAAAAAAAGGTTACTGCTGGTATGAGACAGGGCTGCATATTATCACCGCTGCTTTTCCCATCTTAATAATTGAACTATTGACAGTAGATCAAATCGTGGATTACCTTGGCATCCTCTAACAAAGAAACAACAAGATGATCACGACCTATCCGACGGTATTGTCTTGCTCGCACAACGCCGAACTGTTATGCAGAGCAAGTTTGATGACCTCTTCGAGAGATTCCAGGCAGCAGGTCTATGGTAGTGAACACTGATAATGCCACCAATTTCACAATAGCGGGACAACAGGTTGAGCAGATGGAAGCCTTTCAATATCTTGGTAAATAGTCAGATGACGCACGGCGGTAGTACCAAGACCTTTGTGCCTTTGAAAGTATGCGAAGCAGCTGGCGCTCAAACCAGATCAAACTAAAACCAGAATTTTCAATTCAAATCCGCATCTGGAAACGTGGTGCGTGTCAACGAAGACAACGTGCAGGTATCTATTAATCGCTACCTGTAATATATCTTTCATGCCTGGTGGTCTGACATCAGGTTTTCCAACGAGGAACTCTCGATATCATCAACGACCTTTAGCAACAATAATTTGAGAACGTAGAAAGACGTGAATCGCACGCATTTTGAGGAAAGGAGCATGTAAAAGCTGACGTTTTAAAAATCCTTTTCAAACAAGTAACATATATGAAGCACACCCACTAAAATCAATGGGTGGTATACCTATTATTATCCAAAACTGCAAATTGAATACGATTCAACTTAAAACACCAACAATTCAAAAATACAGCTTCGCACCAGTAAATCAAAAGACAGGGTCGCTCACAACGGCATCGGGCAAGCAGAGAACGATAAATCAATCCGGGATCCGTGCAGCCATTGAAGGTAACAACATATGCCACACTAGTCATTTGTTACAGAAAGAGAAAAATTTAAATAGTAATGCCATTTTCCATTGCTGTGAAGCTTTCCGAGATTGTGTTCCTAGTCGTAAACACAGATGAAAGTTTGTGAATACGCTAAAAACTCCACCATCCCTGCACCCCGCCGTGGCGGCCCGGGATGACTTGCACAGAAGAGGTTATGAATATGAAACAGTTTCTCCCTTCAGTGACAAGCGCACGCAGCACAGGTTGCAAAAATGTGCGCCGCGATGATTGCGGTTCTCATCGGTTCTCTATAGCGCAGCGCAGCGCTCGGATACGCTAGAGAGCAGTTTCGTTGGGCGCACACGGGGCTAATGGATTAAACAGCAATTATTCCGGTCTTTAGATTCGATGGGGGATGGTTCACAGTACCAGCCCCGCCAGAAAAAAATTAATCTATACCTATAAAGAAGGATTTCTGTCTGTCTGTCTGTCTGTCTGTCTGTCTGTCTGTCTGTCTGTCTGTCTGTCTGTCTGTCTGTCTGTCCTGTGTTCCTTATAGAATCAAAAACTACTGAACCAATCGGCGTGAAAATTTGCATGTAGAGGTTTTTGGGGCCAGGAAAGGTTTTAGTGATGGTTAGAGACCCCTCCCCCCACTAAGAGGGGGGGCTCCCATACAAATGAAACACAAATTTCTGCATAACTCGAGAACTAATCAAGCAAATAAAACCAAATTTGGCATGTGGGTGTTTTCGGTGACAAGAATTTATTCTAGGGTAATTTGAGACCCCTCCCCTCTTTATAAGGGGAATTATAACTCCTCTCCCCTTTAAGAGGGGGGGTTTCCATACAAATTTCCTCATAACTCGAGAACTAATCAAGCAAATGGAACCAAATTTGGCATGTGAAAGCTTTCGAGGGCAAGAAAATTTTCTATGTTGAATTAGGACCCCTCCTCACTTTAAGAGGGGGGGCTCCTGTACAAATGAAATACCAATTTCCTCATTACTCGAGAACTAATCAAGCAAATGGAACCAAATTTGGCATGTGTGTGTTTTTGGAGACAAAATTTTTTTCTATGATGAATTGGGACCCCTCCCCACTTTAAGTGGGGGGGGCTCCTATACAAACGAAATACAAATTTCCTTATAACTCGAGAGCTAATCCAGCAAATGGAACCAAATTTGGCATGTAGGTGTTTTTGGAGGCAAGAATTTTTTCTATGATGAATAAGAACCTCTCCCCACTTTAGGAGGGGGGGCTCCTATACAAATGAAATACAAATTTCCTCATAACTCGAGAACTAATCAAGCAAATAGAACCAAATTCGGCATGTGGAGGTTTTTGGAGGCAAAAATATTTTCTACGGTGAATTAGGATCCTTCCACACTTCAAGAGGGGGGGGGGGCTTCTACACAAATGAAATACAAATTTCCTCATAATTCGAGAACTAATCAAGCAAATGGAACCATATTTGGCATGTAAGTGTTTTTGGAGGCAACCATTTTTCCCATTATGAATTAGGACTTCTTACCTTTTTAGGAGGGGGGGGGCTCCCATTCAAACGAAATACAAATTTGCTCATAACTTTAGAACTAATCAAGCAAATGGAACCAAATTTGGCATGTGAGAGTTTTAGATGGCAGAATTTTTTTTCTGTGGTGTATTACGACCCCTTTCCCTTTTAAGAGGGTGGGCTCCCATACAAATGAAATACAAATTTCCTTATAATTTGAGTACTAATCAAGCAAATGGAACCAAATTTAGCATGTAGGAGATTTTTGAGTCTTGAATTTATTTTATGATAGTTAGAGACCTCTCACCCCTGTGGTAGGGGGATATGGACTCTCATACAAATAAAACAGAAATTTTTGCGAAACTCAAAAACTAATCCAACTCGAGAAATTCGAGACTCTTCCATAAAACATTAATCAATAACAAGACCACAAAAACTATCTAGAGTAACACTAGATCATTCAGGACGAGCCGGTCGCGAGTGTTGCCGGTGACCCGCCGTCGGAAGCGCCGCCCACTGGGGGGCTTGCAATACTCGAGATAGTGACAAAGATCATCCGAGATTCATGATTTATGTACAACACAGGTTAATTTGTGGCAATACGAAGTTTGTCGGGTCAGCTAGTAGTAATATAAATGTGACATTTATAGCATATTGTTATTTATTACAGCTGTATAAATATTGAATGGTTTCTAGTTGCTTGTTGCTTTTTTTTTCTTCCCTAAACGGATCTTGCATTCAGTCGATTTCAAGAGTAAATTAAAAATAAAACATTTGATAATAGAATACGCGAATGACTAACCTAGGTTTCAGATAAAGAGACACACAAAATCCTTGAAACTTTAATGCTGCCTCGCAAATGGTATTAAGCCCCGGAACTACAACAACTTGGAACCTGTTAGTGTTATAGAACGTAATTTACAGCCCGAACCATCCCAGTCAGCAGTGGTCGCGTCTTTGTTTTCTAATGGTCAACTTTAACGAGTATGACGAATTCCGTTTGATTGCACTTGACCAATTTGTCAAGCAATCACTTGTTGCATTTAAAAATCCACCATCTGAATACATACATCTAGCCGTCATCGCGAGGCAGACGGGCGACTTTACAGGCTTCATTAAAAAGTGTTCATAAAACTTTTTACTGTCTACCGGTTTCGAACGATCTCGTGCAACGAAAATGCGCCCGCTCGGTGCGTGCTGCTGAACCGGCAACCGGCCGCACCAGAAGGCTTACCTATGCTTACTACGTATATGTTAATGGTCGAAAAATTGCTGTCACCCTGGAACGTCAAACCAAACAGTGACACGCCACACATCGTGCGGCCGAATGATTAATTTTGGTTTGATTACACCGACGACGCCCGAAAACGTAAGGGATGCGATGTCACCTTGGCCGGGTGCAACTGGCTGGCCAGGAAATCATCTTTGCTGATGGCGGCTGGTGGGAACAAAAATGAAACGAAGGTAACTTTTGCTCGGGTCACGGAATTCGCTAACATGTTGCTGAAGATTTCGCGACATGATATCATGTAACATGCGTATCAGATCGTACCCGAAGTAACGTAGCAACAATTCGACATCGGCGGGTCAAACGCAAATTTACGATGCTAGCTCTTGGGAACATTTTTAGTTCGATTGTTATTGGTTATAGATATAGGGGGCCATCCATATACCACGTGGACAGCTTAGAGGGGGGTGGGGGGTATGAAAATGTCCACGCTTGTCCACGGAAGGGGGGGAGGGGGTATGGAAAATGTCCACGTGGACAAGTTTTTTTTCTTACAAAAAATAGAAATTAGAAACAGCAATGTTGAATTGATTCTACATATGTATTAGCATTAACCATTGATCAGTGATTGTTTTTGAGCTCAAATAAAGATTTATCTTCTGAGGCATATGTTGACCTAAACACATGAACCGATCATTACAAAGACACACATCTGGTATAAATCTTATCGAAAAGATTAAGCCTGCGTTAGTACACATAGCTGTTGAACCTGCCGAACCTGACATTTGATGTAATGCAGTAATAAAGATGTTATTATTGTTTTACAATCCTTGCCCTCTTTTGAAAATGATAAAGGTAACAGAAGAATCCACGAATATTCACCAGTCACGTGACTCATTTATCATTAAGGTCGCGCTTGCACCAAATGTGGATTGTAGTTTGCCTCAAAATCAAATGCAAGGGCATCCATGGGCAACGTATTTCCAAAAGGATTCGCCTGCAGAAAATTTTATGATTCACATCGCATCGGAAAGGTCTTGTGTTGTATTGAAGTAGACGGCCAAACTAAGGTGCTTTGGTTAGACAAAGATACTCTGGACAGAGATGAATCGTCAAGCGAAAGTCAAGTTGAGACGGACTTTATTGTAGTCGATAATAATTTGCAGTAGACAAGATCACAAGAATTAAGGTTCTAACACCTTACATACGGATTATAATACGCTGCGGAAAATTGACGGAAAATCAATGGAAAAACTCAGATTTCCTCAACGACTGAAAATCCGTATGCCTTGTGTCGGAGACTGGAGCTTCCATTCACGTAAGCTTTTTCAATAAATACTGCATAAATCAAGTTGAAAATAAAATTTAGCAGAATGCATTTCAGTTTTGTTAAATTTGACATAAGCAAAAAAAATGTCCACGTGGACACACAGGGGAGGGGGGTGGGGGTTGAGCCAATGTCCACGCTTGTCCACGGAGGGGGACGGGGGGGTTGAAAATTGGTATTTTTCTGTCCACGTGGTATCTGGATGGCCCCTAGGTAGGTACAAATAAAGAACTGCGTAGAAAATACAATTTAACTAAGGAAATTAATTCTTTTGGCGTAGTTACAGTTTGATAAAATTAGTGACAAATTATAATGAAACTTTCACATGTTACACTCTAAAAAAATTTTGCCGAAAACCGCAATTTTTAACGAGATTAGAACTGCTGTATGTTCGGTAAAAATTTCGTTGATGCCAAACGTTACTAAAGGTCCGAAAACGTTGATATCCATCACCAAAATTTTTACCGAACGTTCAGCAGTTCTAA
Organism: Sabethes cyaneus; assembly: GCF_943734655.1. Taxonomy (NCBI): domain Eukaryota; kingdom Metazoa; phylum Arthropoda; class Insecta; order Diptera; family Culicidae; genus Sabethes; species Sabethes cyaneus. Next base: position 85,056,147 of record NC_071354.1, read on the forward strand.
TTCGTAGAAAAATTGCGTTTCCAGTAAACTTTTTAAGTGTGTAGGGTTATTCGTAATAAATTGTAAGATATTTATTTCATTAGAAAGTCGATTTAAAACTTAAATCAGTCACTTTGTAGCGGATAATACAGAAACCGAAAATGTTATGATGTATGTACTTTAGCAAAGTGAAAAAGGAATTTAAACGTCATACTTATATTAAAATTCTGAGCTTCTCGATCATACAAATACTACGGAACAAGAGGAAGCTGATTTTTCTATTTTCTACCCCTAGCAGCATAGAGCAAGAGGAGAGGATCACTAACTCGGTCTTGAGCTACTCGTAGCCAAATCGGTGAGTGTCTTGACACTCGCAAGTCGGCTTCAACCTGGTCAAGTCTTTGAGAGAACAGATTTCACTGCACAATCGTCAAGTATCCTTGCGGCGTATCCGGCCTACCGTTGTTTCCAGACTTTCACCAAGTATACGATGGAAATCTCTCCAAGTAGTGCCAGCAGCTCGTGGTTCATACGCCTGCGCCACTCTCCGCTTTACGTTTGTACTTCGCCAAAAACAGTCCGCAACACATTTCGTGCAAATACTGCAAGTGCACTTACGATTCCCGTAAGTAAAATTTGCTGTCTCAAATCCGCAGAGGACTACCAGTCTGAGCAAAGTGTCCTGCGGAAGGAAAACTAGGCTCGACTTTCCGCTTAAATGCGTTGTTAAATGTCGACCAACATTTGAAAAGGACGGATAAGCCAACTGTCAAACAGAACGAGTGAAAGTTCATTTTCCTATGCTGCTCCAGCAAAAAATAACTCTCGCTTGGTCTGTTTGACGTTTGGCTTGTCTGCCCTTTTCTAATGTTAGTCGACAAATCTCCTTACTCGTATTATTGTCGGCAGCGACCAGGGATCCCAAATATACGAACTCATCAACCACTTTCAGTTCATCGCCATCAATAGCCACTGTCCGAGGGAGACTAACGTTGCTCTGGAACCTCTGTCTACCATATACTTATTTGGTTCCAATCCTTCTAGCCTCTGTGTTTAGTCAGGTGTAGATTACTTCCACCGTCCCAAGGTTTCTTGTAATGATGACGAGATCATCTGCGAAGGCGAGGAGTTGGCTTTATTTGCCGTAGATCGTTCCTCTCGTTTCGAATCCCGCTCCTCGGATCACACCTTCAATAGCGATGTTGAGTAACATACAAGAGAGTCCATCCCGTTTCTGTAGCCCTCAGAGCAATTCGAAGGGACTCTAGAGTACCCCTGAAACACACACGTAGCACATCACTGGCACCAAGGTAGCTTTGATCAGCCGCGTCAGTTTGCCTGGAAAACCGCTGTCCACGCTCCATTATATCGTATGCTGCCTTGAACCCACGGATATATGATCCGTAGGCACGTTGCACTTTCGACGTTTCTAAAGGATTTGTTGGAATGTTAAAATTTGATCCGGAGTAGCACGGGCCTCCATGAAGCCCGCCTGATACTGCATTACCGATTCGCTTGCTATTGAAGATAGACGACGTAACAAAATCTGGGAGAGCACCTTGTTGACAGCGCTGATTAGCGTAATGCCGCGATAATCCCAGCAACCGAGCAGTTCGCCCTTTCTATAGATGGAACAAACCACACCTTTTATTCACTCCTTCGGTAATTTCTCCTCCTCCCAAATCCTTGAAATTATCCAATGAAGTGTCGTTGCTAGTGGTTCTTGGTCATTTTCGTAGAATTCTATCGGTGGCGGGTTCTTTCCGGCGGCTCCAGATTCTTCAGCTGACCGATTTTCCACCAGATCTCTTCGAGATCGGGAACCGGCACGCTGTAATGGTTTGTAGACAACCCTAGCTTAACTTCCGTTTCGTCTCCTTCTGTTATATCGCCATTGACATGCCCATCGAAGAACTGCTTCCACCAGTCGAACACTTCGTTTTAGACCAAGTCTGCCTCCTCATCTCTTTACATATCGGGTAGAAGGCCAAAAAAGTGGGATACAGCGGTAGTAAGAAGCAACAGGGGTTGCTTTCGGTCAAGAAAGTAACTAGTAGCAAGCTGGCAATTCGTTCATCAACTCAAGGTCGAACGTCTAAAAAAGCTTACGGTAAGCCTTCGTTCTACCGTTTTAGCTAAAGAAGTGGAAAGACCGGTGCTTCTGAAACGGTGCGTGATCGCCGTAGTTCTTACCATAGCCGCTAAGACTTACCATGACTATACCAAGCCAGCTTCATACACCGCTTATCGCGAAATGGAAGGCGGTAACGCCCGATGAGACTTCTAAGCTGGTTGCAAAAAGACAGCGGACCAACCACGCGTGGAGTGGAGGAGAGCCCCAAACACAATGCATACGGATTTTACTATGTTGCGGCAATTTGACAGTTTTTACATGGGTTTTCTGTCAAATTTCCGCGACGTAGTAAAATCCGTATGCTTTGTGTCTGGGCCTGAAGCCACCTACCAAGAAGCCCAAAGACGCTAGGGCTATTAAGAGCAATAGTAGTGAAGTTTACGACAGTACGTACGACAGTTTACGTACGTTAATCTACTTCGCAAGGTGAAAACGGACTCCGCTCTGCAGGAACTCGGAGCCATTGTGGTGAAGACACATCAAACGCAAGCGGATGAAATGCTCTTCGAGCGGAGGACCCAATAATAGTCCAAAGTTCGAAGTATAAAAGACTTATAAGGGAGTCCCTGGGCGAGGCGAACTAGGTCAAGGCCCCGTCGCAGCGCACACGTCGAGTGTGAAAACCTTGAGTACGGCAGTACTTGCAAATGCTCTGATGGAAAAGCTCAAAATCGAGGTGGTGCTCAGACATTAGGCTGCGAAAGGCATACGGTGATATGCAAATCGTCACCACTAATACGTCAGAGGTAATCGCCAGCAAAGTATTGGCGTCTGGTAAAATAAAAGTTGATTAGTCCGTATGTGCCCGAATAAAAATGTATAGCGAAAAAACATTGAATTTCACTGTTACAAACATTGGAAAACTTCGAAAAACCACATTGAAACAGTGAAAATCTTTGTAAAAGTTACACTGAAGTTACCATGAATATCGCTGTTTTCACAGTAAATTTTAATGGAAACCGCCAATTTTACAGCGAATAAGGGGGTGATTAAGTGATGTAACACTAAATTTTTCGGCTTTTTCCCATACAAATTAAAGCCAAAAACAGTGAACTTTGTGGTAACTTCACTGTAAGTTTTACGCTATTTCGCAATGAAGTTACAATGAAATTTAAGGTAAATTCTGCAAATAAATTTGTAGGCTTTCGGATTATTAGGACAAAATAAAACCGGCTGATTAATTACGGTATTTCATGTTTTTGAAAAAATATGATGACAATAGATTTGACAGACTTCGAACTATTATGATTTCCGAGCCGTTCATCGCTCATATTAGAAAAGTACTAGAGGTCAGTACACCTACATAAACAAATTCCGCTCTTTCCCCTTCACACCTGGTCTCAATCTGTTAGATATCTAATTTATCTAGGATATCCTATCGAATCTTTGTATCATTACTGTCTTCTATCGTCTCCTCCGTCAATTGTAAAATCTACCGTTCTAAAAACTTATATGTATGCCTGACCTCATTCAAGGTCAGGACATAAAAACAACGAAGTTGGCGCATTCCATAGGAACGGAGCCTTTCCCCGAACACCCGCGTTCAGAAACGCGGCTGGCACGCTGACAGACGAACATCGTAAGTCGCAAGCGCCTGCATAGTGTCATCGTCCCGTCAGTAAAACGAATCAGAGTAAACTTCTCGATCGATGGTATCTACAGTAGACGGAGGAAGAGGCACAACTTGTGTCGAAAAATAACTCAATCTACCAAGGATTGGACCTTAGATAGAGATGATTTCCGGAGGCCATTTGCTTCGAAACAATTTGCATTGTTGCCAAATTAAATGAAAATTTTTCCAAGAACGGTACAGTGAAGTTACAGCATAAAGTGTTGTAAACAGTAAAATTCATTGTAATCGTAATGTTTTTACATTAATATTTGTTATGCATTTCTATCCGGGTGTACACACGGCCACCGTCTCCCTTGATGGAAAGGTAACTGAGGGACGGATAAGAGTTGGATGGCAGCGATTGCTGTCATGGGCAGATATTTCATCCAAGAGGTCGATCGACCAAGAATTACGTGATGCGGTGGTCGATGGTACTATGCCTATGTACTATGCGACTATGCCTGGGTGGTCACCCGAGGAGTTCGGCCAGGTGATACATAAGCTTACGGATGAGCTCATGAGCCGTAAGCCGGTTGTCATTCGGGTGACTTCAATGCATTTAATGCCTACTCTTAGAGAGCATAGCTTTCTGCAAGCTTTGTCCAAGCTAGATATGAGTCTGGCAAAGAGGGTACTATTAGTACCTTCCGCAGAGAGGTACCACAATCGATCATCGATATGAACGGTCACCGCTTGGTACGAACGGTGGAACTGGTGAAACGAGACCATTGGTCTCCTTAGCTCCAGATACCTTAGAGCGATAAGATTTACGCAGAGGGCCCGTACTCAGGTAGATATCGAAGCGTTTGGGGTTGAGCTCATAGCGGCCAGATTGCTCAATGAAGAGGTCAGGAATCATCAGGTAGGAGGTCAAGAGAAATCTAGGTTTTGAGTGCTATGCTACGATACGGTCTCAAAACCCTGGGACTGTGCCTACCGGATGGTAATTGAAAAGATGAAGGGTGCATCGACCTCGTAGAAAGCCAATCTACGATTGGCACACCATAAGATTGAAGCTGTAATGAACATCTGCCGTAAGGCGGACCTAGAGGCTAAAATTACGGTAGGGGGACAAGTGATTGTCTCTAAACGTAATGTGAAGTACTAAGGTGTCATGGCAGATAATAGGCTGAACTTCTCCAACCAGGTGGGTTTACTCACTTTACTTTACTTTAATGGCCGACAATCCATATTAGCGGATCCTAGCCGATTGTATTAGTGATTTCCAGGACTCTCCGTTTCCAGTTGCCACTCATCCTGCACTCCTGCTGCGCGTGCATCTTCTTCGATCACACACCCAACGAGTGCGTGGTCTACCTCGAAGCCAACGGCCAATGTCATCATATTTATACACCTCGTACAACTCGTGGTTCATGCGTCTACGCCGTTCGCCGTTTTCCATCTTGCCGCCAAGTATTAACTGCAAAATTTTTCGTTCAAATACACCAAGTATACGCCGATCTGCTTCTCCCAATGTCAATGACTCATGATAGTAGAGGACCACCGGCAATATTAATGTTTTGTACAAAGCAAGTTTTGTACGCGTCCGCAAACTTTGTGACTTTATCAGGCTACGGAGTGCGTAGTGACGAGTAACGTCATTGTTGCATGTTACCAGAGTTCCCAGATATGTGAATTCGTCGACAACCTCGAATCGTTCCCCATCTTTTTCCACCTCAGATCCAACATCAATCAGACTTCCATGCTCTCTGCCAGCAACGATGTACTTCGTTTTGGCAGTGTTTATGATCAGTCCGATTCTCGCCGACTCTCTTTTGAAAGGCACAAATACCTCTACAATAGGGCTACCTACAATCAACACCAACAATGTCGATGTAATTCGCAAAGCCTAGAAGCATGTGCAATTTAGTGATGGTGGCTCTATTCCTTCGCACGCCTGCTCTTCGTATCGCCCCTTAAAGTTTTTTTTTCGCTACTAAAATAGTAGTTTATTTCATACATTTTTTAGATCGATTTACATTTTTCCCATTACAAAAATCAGAGAAAACTCTATTGAACCGTCTGTATTACAGTCATTTTTTTGACATGAATAGTTTTGATTCATTCGGAAACCGGTACTTTCTTGAGCAAAGTTCAGAAGCAAATAGAATTTGAAACCTAGGTGTCGTAGGTTTTAATTATTTGCTGTGATTTCATTTTTGTAACATCAGTAACTATCAAAAATATTGAATGGAATTTCGCAGTTTCCGAAATTTTACCAGTTTTCGATTATTAGGTACTTGGGATTATGAAAATTTATTCCTGTATTCTCAATTGTTTAAAGATTTGGAATAAGAAGTACATAAATGGATTTATTTGTCATTTGTCAACTATTTTCACAGCTTTTGAGGGAAACTTTTTCTAAATTTACGATGTCTCTTAAATTACTAGTAAAACTAGGCCAGCATTTTTTAACAAAATATAAAATCTACGAGGCATGGTCAATATTGGCTGTTCCAGAAATTGTAAACTTGTTGCCTAGTTGCTTTTTTTTGCATCCGCCTTCACCCCCACTCCAGGGGGCTCGAAGTATTGTGGTCCCCCTGGTAGTGGTCGCAACTACTTATTATTTTATTTAAAATATTTATTACGATTTCATTATACTTCTTACACTAAGTTCTTTTCTAAATTTACTGGGTAATCTAACTAACTTGGCTGATTAGCACCCTCAGTGAGACTTAAATCTCTTTGAAGGGAGTGCTTGTTCTATATTAAACAGTAGGTGCAACAGAGCATCACCTTGTTTCAATCCGTATAACGTCACGAATGCAACTTATAATTCACCAGCTATTCTGATGCTTGATTTTAATTTGTCTGGCGTTGTACGACACAGTAACTGTCAAACTGTTTGATTAACTTGGTCGGAAAACCGTGTTCGAGCATTATCTGCATTAATTCATTTCTTTTCACTGAATCGCACGCTGCGTTAAAATCCGCAAACACATGATGAGTCCGCAAGTTGTATTCCCGAAATTTGTCAAGGATTTGACGCAGGGTGAACATTTGATCGGTAGTCGATCTTCCTTCTCGAAACCCACACTGGCAATCGCCGACAAAGGATTCTGATAACGGTCTCAATCTGTTGAACAGAATACGGGAGAGTACCTTATAGGCGAAATTTAGAAATGTTAGGCCCGAATAGTCGCTACAATCGAGTCAGTGTCCCTTCTTGTATATCGGGAAAATGGGATTATCAAGCCAGTCTGAAGGCATTTTTTCTTCCATCCAAATTTTTTCGATCGTGGGATGGTTTACTTTGTGCAGCTGGTCACTCTCCACTTTCAGAATTCCGTTTTTAAGCTCTTTTATTACCTTTTTAACTTCAACTAGCGTGGGTTGCTCCACAGCTTGGCCATCTTCCTCAATTCGTATTCTGTGTCTGACGCTTTCTCCATAACCTGTACCATTTAGAAGCTCTTCAAAGTGCTCTTTCCACCTGGCAGCCACCATAGTCTCGTCAGTCAACAGGTTTCCATTCCCGTCGTTGTACGTCACTGGCAGCGGGATGCTCTTATTCGCCGTACTGTAGACTACTTTATAAAAACTCCTCGCGTCGTTCCTGGCAAAACAACCTTCTGCCTCACTGAGCACCTGCTCCTAGTACTCACGCTTCCGACGCCACGTTCTTCTCATCTGTCGCTCTTTGGCACTCTTCATCAAACCAGCCATTTCTTGGTCGGCTTGTTCCGGTACCTAGTACCACAGTGGCTGTACTTTTTAACACATCATGGACCCGCCGCCACCTCGCATCCAAAGTGTTGTTCAATTCTCTCATCAAGCTTCTGAGAATATTCTGTTTCCACGCCCTGAGCCGATAGTCGCTGGATGTTCAGCCGTATAGTTCTCTGTCTTCTGAAACTTGTTACGCTTGACAGCCTAGCGCGAATCTTACATACCACTAGGTAATGATCAAAGTTGATATTGGACCCTCTGAAAGACCTGACATCTATGACGCCTGAAAAGTGTCGGCCATCAACCAAGACATGGTCGATTTTGGAGCACGTTTCACCATTCGGGTGTCTCCAGGTGTGCTTTCGAATATTGCTGCGGGCAAAGTAGGTGCTACAGATGGCCATACCTCAGGCTGCAGCGAAGTTTATCAAATTACTGATATTTACTGATAGTTATCAGTTACGCACTGGAAATTACTGATAGTTATCGGTAACGATTTTTAATGATAGTTCCCATCCCTACCCTGCAGATTATCCGAACCTTACTGAAATTCCTATTGAATGATATATACCCTTAAAAAATTTAACTCACGAATGAATAAGATTTACTCAGAAATGAGTGAGTTTCAACTCAAAAATGGGGGTCAGTCCCGGCGTAGTGGTTAGCATTCACACCTCTCACGCCGAAGATCCGGGTTCAAATCCCAACCCCGCAGAAGTCACGAATGACCCAAGCTGCTAAAGTGACTGTAATCCAACAAATAAAACTCAAATATGAGTAAAAACCGATTCACTCTGACAAAAAGTGGAACAGCCCAAAAATATGAGTAATTTGGCAATTTCTCAATTCTGAGTAGTTTAGGCCGACCTCATGACTTAGTTAAATTAAAAACAAAATAGAAAGCATCGTTAAGTTTATACATAATTATGATCCAGTAACAGAATTATAACACAAAAAGATCATAAAAAAAATAAATAAAAGTACATGACAGAAAACGGGATGTATGGACCAAAGCACACACATTGAAAATATGTATATTAAATATATCCACAATCTAAGAAAGCATTCAACTATGACCTATAACCCAAATATAATAAATAAGTGCAATGACAGAAGTAATTAAAGAAAATCACTTAAAAATCATATCTTTAAAGTACACAAAAACAATAACATCAATGAATGGGAGGGTCCATCAGGGTACTTGTTTGAAGCAGTGTGCTTAGGGAGAGTGAAGTGGTCAACTTCCTAAGGTTAACCTTGGCCCGGCTAACAACACATTGCGGATAGTGAGCGGACCCTTCTCCCCACCTATTTGGGCCATTCTGCATTGGGAGGGCTTACTTACTTACTTACTTACTTAGGTGGCTTGCCGTCCTAAGACAAAGCCTGTTGAACAAAGTTTCTCCATGTAACTCGGTTGAGGGCTACCGCTCTTCAATTCCTCGGACACCGGGTACTCTCCGCCAGATCTCGCTCCACCTGGTCTAACCATCTTGCTCGCTGCGCTCCTGGTCGTCTTGTTCCTACCGGATTTGAGCCGAACACCATCTTTGCAGGGTAGTTGTCCGGCATTCTTGCAACATGCCCTGCCCATCGTATCCGTCCAGCTTTAGCCACCTTCTGGATACTGGGTTCGCCATAGAGTTGTGCGAGTTCATGGTTCATCCTCCGCCTCCATACTCCGTTCTCCTGTACGCCGCCGAAGATCGTTCTTACCACTCGTCGTTCGAAAACTCCGAGCACTCGCAGGTCCTCCTCGAGCATTGTCCATGTTTCATGCCCGTAGAGAACAACCGGTCTAATAAGCGTCTTGTACAGGGTGCACTTTGTACGGGGACTTAGTCTGCTCGACCGCAATTGCTTGTGGAGCCCATAGTAAGCACGACTTCCGCTGATAATACGCCTCCGAATCTCACGGCTGGTATCATTGTCCGCCGTTACCAGTGAGCCAAGGTAGACAAATTCATCGACTACCTCAAACTCATCGCCGTCGATCAATATACTACTGCCCAAGCGGTGTCGTTCGGCCTCGGTTCCGCTGGCCAGCATGTACTTTGTTGTAGACGTATTTACCTTTAACCCAATCTTTTCTGCTTCGCGCTTTAGTCTGGTGTACTTTTCAGTCACCGCCACAGATGTTCTGCCGATAATATCCATGTCATCGGCAAAGCAGACGAATTGACTAGATTTGTTGAATATCGTGCCCCGCGTGTTGATATCCGCTCGGTTCATAACACCTTGTAGGGCTATGTTGAACAGCAGGCATGAAAGACCATCACCTTGACGAAGCCCTCTGTGTGATTCGAATGAACTTGACAATCCACCCGAAATCTGAACACAGCACTGTGTACCATCCATCGTAGATTTAATCAGCTTGATGAGCTTCCTGGCGAAGCTGTTCTCGTCCATGATTTTCGATAGCTCTTTCCGGACGATGGTATCATATGCGGCTTTGAAGTCAACGAATAAATGATGCGTGGGAACTCTGTATTTACGGTCCTTTTGGAGGATTTGCCGCAGTGTAAATATTTGATCCGTTGTAGACCGACCTTCGACGAAGCCGGCTTGATAAGCTCCCACAAATCTATTCGCAATTGGTGATAGACGGCGGAAAATGATTTGGGACAGCACTTTATAAGCGGCATTGAGAACGGTGATCGCTCGATAATTCTTACAGTCCAACTTGTCGCCCTTTTTGTAGATCGGGCAGATAACCCCATCTTTCCACTCCTCCGGTAGCTGTTCCGTATCCCAAATTCTAACAATTAGTCGGTGCAGACAAACGGCCAGCTTTTCTGGTCCCATTTTAATAAGCTCCGCTCCGATGCCATCTTTTCCAGCTGACTTGTTGTTTTTTAGCTGCATGATGGCCTCCTTAACTTCGCCTATCGTTGGGGCTGGCAGCTCTTCCCCGTTTGCTGCACTGTCGAAATCGATTTCCCCGCCACCATGGTTTTCCGCCTGGGCGCCATTCAGGTGTTCGTCGAAGTGCTGCTTCCACCTATCGGTCACCTCACGATCGTCCGTCAGAATACTGCCAGTCTTATCCCGACACATTTCGGCTCGCGGCACAAAGCCTTTGCGGGATCCGTTCAGTTTCTGGTAGAACTTCCGCGTTTCCTGAGAACGATGCAGCCGCTCCAACTCTGCATATTCCTGCTCTTCCAGGGCTTACTCGACGATTGACTCATGTGATCTAGTTTCTGGAGGCACATTCTTAAATACGCGCAAGTGATGTTGCTGGCCGACCGATTCCCTTTTGGCCCTTCATACAGGACCTGGTAAACGTGACCAATCATTATGTTTGTACGATTCCCCTTGACAAGATATGTCGATTGCTATGAACAGTTGTTCTGCTAAGATAGGTGGTAGTTCCCATACATACATACATACATACATACATACATACATACATACCTCATAACTACTCAGTTTTGGGTGAAATGGCGCTCATTCTTGAGTAAATATTGCTCTATTAATATTGCTATTAATGAGCCTCTGCGTTGAACTCATAAAAGGAGTAAGAGTAACTCAAAACAGTATGTAAAAATACACATGTTTCGAGCTGTTACACTTTTTGTGAAAGTGGGTCAAATTTTTAAGCGTATAGGATATTCTGGAAATGTCATTATCTACTGTTCCATATTGAAAGACTTGCTCAAATTGGGCACGATCTAAAAGAAACACCGCCCTTGAACTACCCTCAGGTTTTTGCAAAAGAACTCATTGATCATATAACAGTGTTGCCATAAGCAATTAAAAACTGATGATTTCTGTATAACTTCTTCCATTTATAGCGAAATCAATCCGACAATAATGAACGAGCATTTCATTTTACGATTCCGATCGCCGCGAATAGCTGTCAGTGAAACGCACAATATACCTAAGAAAGTGTTAAACGTATGCTTAGGAACTATTCTTATTTTATACCGAGATGACTTGAACTTTTTTCTTTTTTACCGACAATTGGAAAACAGTTAATCTATACCTATAAAAATGGATTTCTGTTTGTCTGCCCGAATGTTCCTTATAGAATCGAAAACTACTAAACCGATCGGCGTCAAAATTTGCATATAGGGGTTCTTGGGGCCAGGGAAGGTTCTTATGATGGTTAGAGACCACTCCCCCCATCAAGAGGGGGGCTCCCACACAAATGAAACACAAATTTCTGCATAACTCGAGAATTAATCAAGCAAATGGAACAAAATTTTACATGTGGGTGTTTTTGGAGACAAGAATTTTTTCTATGGTGAATTGAAACCTCTCCCTAGTTTAGGAGGGGGGTTGCTATACAAATAAAATACAAATTTCCTCATAACTCGAGAATTAATTAATCAAATGGAACCATATTTGGCATGTGGGTGTTTTTGGAGGCATGATTTTTTTCTATGATGAATTAGGACCCCTTACCTTTTTAGAAGGGGGGCTCCCATACAAATGAAATACAAATTTCCTCATAATTCGAGAACTAATCAAGCAAATGGAACAAAATATGACATGTGGGTGTTTTTGGAGACAAGAATGTTTTCTATGGTGAATTGAAACCTCTCTCCGCTTCAGGAGGGGGGGCTCCTATACAAATGAAATACATATTTCCTCTTAACTCGAGAAGCAATCAAGCAAATGGAACCAAATTTGGCATGTGGGGAGTTTTAAAGAGAGGAATTTTTTTAATGATGGTTTGAGACCCCTCACCCCTGTGGTAGGGGGATAAAGACTCTCGTACAAATAAAACAGAAATTTGTACGTAACTCAAAAACTAATCGAACTCGAGAAATTTTAGACTCTTCCATAAAACATTAATCAATAACAAAACCACCAAAAACTATCAATAGTAACATTAGAAAATTCAGCGCAAGACGGCCACAGGCCACGAGTGTTGCCGGCGACCTGCCGTCGGAAGCGCCGGCCACTGCGGGGGACAGTCCCCCGTAGAGATCACCTCTATCTAGGTTTATTTATTTTCCTAGATCTACTGACCTCTATTACTTTCCTTCAGTTGGGTCACCCCAGCGAAATGGTATTTTCTACCGAAAAGATTTTCCGTGAAATGGTACATCCCGCGTAAGGTTTTTCGCGAAATGGTATTCTGCGAAACTTTATATTCCGCGTCATAGTCAACCAAGAATTGGTGTTCCGCAAAATGGTATTCGGCGAAATGGTTTGTACACGGATAGAAATTTGTTCTCCAAAATGAGCAAAATGACTCATGATTTCAGGTTTCTAGCTTAAGTTTTATGAAAATACACCATGAATAATAATCATGATATCACGAACTTCTTACAGTACAACATAACGCAAAATCATGAACTATTATTCATGATTTTGCGCTGCCTGTTATGGCAGTTCAGTCATGATTTGACAGCAATTCAAGTTTCATGATTTCATGACTTTATTCATGGTATCGGAATCGGATTTCTTTCCGTGTAACGATGGCGAATATTTAAATGCTAACCGCTTTATTTTATCTGGCTAAGCAATGGGGAGAAGCTGTTTTCTACTTTACTGTGAGGAAAATTTGTATATTAAAACACCCATGAACTCCCCAGAAACTTGCAAAATTCGAGATTGTGACAAAGGCATCCGAGATTCACGATTTATGTACAACACAGTTTAATTTGTGGCAATACGAAGTTTGTCGGGTCAGCTAGTATTTTATAAATGCGTGATATGTTTTACTGCAAAGAACGCTTAATTGAAAAACAAAAAGATTATATTCGCGTTATGAATGTAAGGTAGTTAATATTTGTATTTTTTTGGCATAATCCATCGTCCACGTGTATCTCGTTAGCGCCAGTAAAAACGTTTTGTAAAGTTCGTACAATAATTCTTTTGTCCGAAAGAATTGTAAAGCCAATAAAAAAGAGAACGCGAACATGCTATTGAATTTATTTGAATAAACTGGCTTTTAGCGAGAAGCTCTGGTGTGTAATGAGCGATTACAGATTCAAGGCAGAAATATTTGATCGTAATTGGCCAGTGGGAAGTTCTCGCGGTAGTAGTTATTATATAACATTTATTTTATAATATAGCATATATAAAAATAAATATAGAAGTGGCAAAAAGTTCATGTGAGCACTTGATACAGTTTTTTTAGCGAGGGGTTCTTGCTAGAGGCGTTCAATCATCAAGATGCAAGCAGCGCCGCAAAATGCCATTGATAAGGCAGAAAGGAGCACTTCCTATTATCATATTTTTTGTTTTGACAGTGAACCAACAACGATGACTAAGAGACAATTGTCAGAGTGCACGACTCGGAAAACCGTAAGAACCCTAGGGTCACGTTATTTTTTTGTGCCTTTATTTTATTATACAAAAAGGTAACTGTGGATATGTCGTTATTTGCATCGGTGGCTCATTACATAAAAGCATGCAATTTCGTATGGTGCATTGACCGAGTGGATTTCCTCTACCAAATGACCAAATGTAGAAAAAAATGGGAAAAGTTACTTAGTCATCACCTTAAGCGGTTCTGTTGTATTCGTGCTCTTAAAGTTGTTATATCCGGGAAGAAATTTTACCCCAATTGCCGATGGTGAAATGATCATATGACCATATTCCATGAGTTAAAAAAGCAAAGCCTTGGGTAAAACCGTCTTGAACCGTAAATTATTTTTCCAATATAGATTTGAATTTGGATACTGATTATATACTGTCCGATTCTTCATCAGGTTGTTGGATAAATACAATATATAGGTCGTTTTGACAATTACTGTAACTGTGACGTATTTTCTTTCTGTTATAAACAATTCTAAAGATCTTATACTCAATTACCTTATTTTCCAAACGATTTTACTGTTAACCTAATTGGGAAGAGCATGTTACTTGAACATATGTATCGCCACCAATGAAGAAATAAATTACAATGATTAACTTATTCAATTAGAGAAAATTTGTTACAGGGTCATGAAGCAATTATGCTGGTAACTGGTCATGTAAACTGCCTGTTGGAATTTTCCGAACAGTAGGTCCGCTTTTTATTGGTGGGAAGTTTTCCGACTCCAACAGCCTACTGCAGCACAAAGGTGGTATTACTTAATAAACTTCAATTAATGCCTGTCGGTAGGACTCTTTTGAAAAGAAGCCTTTTATTACCTTCATCAATGCCTGGCATTACGATTTTAAACAATACTAACATCTTAATAGCAAAGCAAAAAAACACAACAAGCCCCAGAACAGAATCGTAAAGTTTTCATGTGAGCATTATCGATGCAGAACATAGCCCAACAGTCTCAGCAACATAGTATCACTCATCGCAATTAACTTTATACCCACTCATGCGGAGCGGAAAAATTGATTTTTAATCGCATTTTTATCGCATATGTTCTAGATGATGACGACGTAAAACTGCAATCGCATGAACGTATTAATTCGCCGCTGTGGGTCGCCAGCTGCAATAGTCGATCGATTAGAAAAGTTCACATTCCTGCGGTCTACACGGCGGTTAATGATCGAAAAAAAAACACAAACAATATCGCTACAAATTGAAGCAAAAAAGCTATCGGCTGCAGATTGAGACGTGTTTCCTGCTGGGAAAAATCCTTACCGGCTGCCTCCTCGGCCTCCTCGGGCGGGTGGGGTGGCTAGTAGTGAGCGGTGCGCGATACATATTTTTTCACTCTCGTACGGTTGTTGTTGCTTTCGCCACCAAATGAGCTTCTGCTTCGATCTGTGCGGCTAAATCCACGGAAAAAGCAGTGCAATAACGCAGAATAGAATAAAATACATCAGCATCGTCGGTGATCTTGATGTTAATTGGTACTGTAAATAATTTTCTCAAACATTAATGGATATTTGCAATAAAATTAAAGTTATTTACACAAGACGCGCTGGTACTGTACTGGAGGATCAAAGACGTTGCGCGTTGATGAGGTTCCAGTATCAATTAGATGTCGCAGAGCGAAATAAACTTCGCCGACAAAAGTCAAAGTGAAGTGAAGAAGAGCATGGAGTTGTTCGTACTGCCGGACAGAGTAGGCAAACAGAAAAGAGACCGTGATCTGGTAAACAAGTAACATTTCGAGAGTTGTTTGCACTATGTTTAATTGTGTTTTTAGATTAGTTTTATGGTCGAATAGTAGGTACTCGTCAATAACACTGTGATAATTTTTCAAACTTTTTTCAGACTATTTTTACGGCAGATCAGTAAGTGGCAGCGAGCACAACTCTAAAGTAGGGCATGAAACACAAAGAAAAATGATAAATTAGACAAATGTTCAACCTATATTTCTTGCAAATGGTAACAGCCTTCAAACTAAAATTTTTATCATAGACATTTCTCAGCGCAGGTAATAAACCCTTATAACGATAGTGTGGCAATTATTGCAGCTGTAAATGAAACACTGCGGAACATGTTATCATGTACGTATCATTTATTGTAGGTAATACCGGTTTCTACCATTTAGAAAAAAATCAGGTGAAGTTCACTTCAAAACTGGTGATCTACTTCTTTCGAACCATAAAAGGAACGTTAGTCATTACACATTACTGAAAGAATACAACACTGAAAATATAGTCGTACTTTAATCGTTCTTACTAGAAACTAATAGTGAAGGTGATCGGGATGTACAAGAAGTTGACAGAGGACAGTCTTTGTATTCTACCAATTAAAAAGAACTCTCGCGTAACTTTTTTTTAAATGGATTTAAGTAACAATACAGATTCACTTTGCCTCTCCTATCTTCAAATGCATTTGAATGCACCTGTCTTGCATAAATCGGCTGCCGGTGTCATTAGCTAGCTAATCGTTAAGACTAACTAGCATCGTTATCGTTAAGTAACTTGCATTAAAATGCATTTATGTCAGCGTAGCAATCGGCAGAGAAAGACACCAAAAAGTATCTCTCAACGTTACCTAGGACCCTATGAAAGGCTACGCGACAACTCATAGTCCTTCGACTATCATTTAATATTATTAGGATGGTAAATGGTTGGATAATGCGGAATATAGACCCCATAGTGGTCGTTAGCCTCTTATCCAGCAACTCCGATTCCGACCTCCTCGTGGTACCAGGCGAAATACGAGCAACCTTAGCGGAGATCGGGTAATCAACCAACCCGGTGGAAACTAAGGTCGTATACTAACCGGGAAGGAGGTATAGTGAGTCTCGGCGCTATAAGATGGCAGCCCCATCGCGAGACTCGGTAGTGTTGCCCCAGTACGGCTACACACCTAAATTAAATCACACTTACAAAATTCAAGCAAATTCGGAGCGGAATATTCGGTATCGACAAGGACGACGAATGGAGACTCGGTACTTGGAACTGCAGATCGCTAAATTTCGCAGGTTGCGAGCGGGTGCTGATTGAACAGCTTGAATCCCGCAAACTCGGCATCGTAGCTTTGCAGGAAATCTGTCGCAAAGGAGAGAAAGTATGGAAGATCCGTGGCGGAAAGGCCCAGTTCTACCAGAATGATGGCACTACCAACGAACTGGTAACGGGCTTTGTACGACGCCACGGGACATCAAGATCGTCATCGGTGATATGAACGCCCAGGTCGGTAGGGAAGAAATGTATAGACCGGTGGTAGAACCCCATAGCCTACACACCGACACGAACGATAACGGCCAACGATGTATAAACTTCGCAGCTTCCCGAGGCCTGGTGATCCGAAGTACCTTTTTCCCGCGCAAGGATATCCACAAAACCACCTGGAAATCACCTGATCAACGTACAATGAACCAAATTGACCACGTTCTCATAGAGGGCCGTTTTTTCTCTAACTCTAATTCTGACCATTACCTAGTAGCAGCACATGTGCGCTCAAAGCTCTCCACCGTATACCGGACACGTCAAAGCCGCCCTCCTCGGCTGAACATCAGGCAGCTAGTTAGCCCGCAAGCTGCCGAGAACTACGCGCGAGTACTGAATGAGACACCGCCTTCTTCCGAGGAGTTAGGTGCTTCAAGCCTCGAAAACGGTTGGGACAGAATACACTCGGCCATCGGAGACTAGGCACTAGGTATTGAACCTTGGAGAACACAAAATGATTGGTTTGATGGGGAATGCCAACAAGCGGTGAAGGGGAAAAACTGCTTGGAAAAATTATCTAAGTATTGCCTTAGAGAGAACCTGGCCAAATACCGACGAGCTAGGAGCCAGTTGACCACGATCCTGAGGAGGAAAAAGCGCCAAAAGGAGGACAGAGATCGTGAAGAATTAAAACAACTATTCCGAGCTAATGATACGCGCAAGTTTTATGAGAAGGTGAACCAAACTCGGAAGGGCTACACACCGAAACCTGACATGTGTAGGGACGAGGGAGGGAATCTAATCATAAACGAGCGCGAAGTGGTCGACAGATGGAAGCAGTTCTTCGATAAACACCTCAATGGCGAAGCCGCAGAAGGGGGCGGAACGAAAATTAACCTAGGAGCGCCTAGGAAGATAGTAATATCCTAGCATCTGATCTCCAACAAGTCAAACGAGAAGTCGGGCTGCTGAAGATTAATAAAGCCACTGGGGAGAACCGCCTACCGGCAGAGCTTTATAAACATGGCGGAGAAACGCTAGCAAAGGCTCTACGCTGGTTTATTTCGAGGATTTGGTAGGAGGAAAAGCTACCGGAGCAATGAATGGAAGGAGTGGTTTGTCCTATCTACAAAAAGGGTGATTGGCTAGACTGCTGCAACTATCGCGGTATTATGCCTGTAAACGCCCCCTACTAGGTACTCTCCCAGATCCTGTTACGCCAGTTGTAGGTTTCGTAGGGAATTATCAGGCGGGTTTCATGGGGACTCGCGCAACTACAGACCAAATTTTTACTATCCGACAGATCTTGCAGAAATGTCGGGACTACAACGTGCCCACGCATCACATCTTTATTGATTTCAAAGCAGCATATGATACAGTCGATCGAGACAAGCTAGGCAGATAATGCACGAACACGGTTTTCCGGACAAACTGACGTGACTGATCAGAGCTACATTGGATCGAGTGATGTGTTACG
Source organism: Sabethes cyaneus (assembly GCF_943734655.1). NCBI lineage: Eukaryota > Metazoa > Arthropoda > Insecta > Diptera > Culicidae > Sabethes > Sabethes cyaneus. Next base: position 85,074,495 of record NC_071354.1, read on the forward strand.
TACGCATCTCTGGGACACTCTCGAGTCGCTTCGAGACGCGGCGAGGGTTGAGACAAGGTGACGGTTTATCCTGCATACTGTTCAACATCGCTCTTGAGGGGGTGATCCGACGAGCTGCCATCGAAACGAGAGGCACGATTTTTACCAAGGGTAGCCAACTTCTAGGCTTTGCAGATGACTTCGATATCATTGCTAGAAACTTTGCGATGGCGGAGGTAATGTACACCAGACTGAAAGCAGAATCTAGGAGAATTGGCCTAAAAATAAATGCGCCGAAGACCAAATACATGAAAGGAAGATGCTCAAAGAAAACAAACGTGCGTCTCCCACGGACTGTAACCGCTGACGGCGACGAACTAGAAGTAGTAGAGGAGTTCGTGTATTTGGGATCGCTGGTGACCGCGGACAACAACACTAGTAAGGAGATCCAGCGGCGCATCCAAGTTATTAGACCGGTAGTTATTTACTTACTTGAAGGAAGCTGCGACGCTGCTTACGGAGGACATACGCGCCCTTGCCGTGTTCGAGCGGAAAGTGCTGCGGACGATATTTGGCGGAGTACAAACTGAAAGCGGAGAGTGGCGGAGGCGTATGAATCACGAGCTACAAGCACTGCTTGGGGAAACTCCCATCGTATATCTAGCGAAAGAAAGCAAGCTACGGTGGGCCGGACACGTCGTAAAGATGCCGGACGACGGTGCGACGAAAATAGTCCTCTTCAACAACCGCACCGACTTCTGATACGACTAGGAAATTGGCGACGAGTGGCCCAAGACCGAGTTGAATGGAGACGAATGCTTGAAACAGTACGAGCCACCCCGGCTCTATGCTGAAGAAGACGAAGAAATGGTTGAATATTGCGCTCCAGTACCTCGCGGTCTATTTTATACATACAGCTATAAATTAGATTCCACTGGGATCCACTGCCTCTTATTTAGCAACTTCTATCCCTATCCCCTAGTGGTACCATCCGGGATACGTTCCTTAGAGGAAATCGGATAACCAGTGGAAACTAAGGTCGTACTAGGGAAGGAACAGGTTCAAATGAACCACCTGAAATACTAGAAACCAGAGCAGAGTGTCCAAAGCCTCTAAATGGAGAATGGCTCCTAATCCAAAGTATCATGCGACCCGTGACGTGGTATGAATATGGGGGGGGGGGTAGTTCTAGAAATACTCAGCCGCAAACGGAGCCTGTGGAGTACCAGGGCGCCCTCCACAATAATCTGCCTTTACCGCATCATGAGAGGCTCTGATGTGGCGGACTTTTCTTTCCTATCAACTCGTGGGATTCTTGGGAACAAAACAAAAAATCCACTTCTAGGCACCGGCTGCCTTACAAAGCCGGAACCAATGGAGTCAGATTCTACGGAATCGCGCGCGATTAGTCGAACGAAGTAGGAAGAGCTGGAGACCATCTTCAACCTCGACAGCGACTTGCTGTACGGAGGATTTTCAGTCTCTTCGCTGATCCTGACTTCGTCAAAAGGGAGTGTGGAAAATCGAGCGGATAATCTTCCCGAACCAGAGACTCGACCAGACGATGATGGGGCACCAACGTGTTGGTCTCAAGCGGCTCTCCAGTGCACAGAAATGGCAGGCTTACAATAGATTCCATACGAAAGGTAGTGGATGCTGCGGAAAATGCCCAAAAACAACAGAAAAGAGAAATCGTTATTGTGCGGTGGTCACCTTAGACGTGAGGAATGCTTTCAACAGTGCCATCTGGGAAGCAAACGCCCGTTCGTTGCACAGCATGATGGTTCCTGTGTATCGCTGCAGGATTTTGAAAAGCTACTTTCATAATCGGACACTAATGGAGGGGCTCCGTAGCCGTAAGGTTACCGAGTCTGCTTTGACAAGCGAGTGATCGTGGGTTCGAATCTTAGTAGAATCAGCCCATTCGATGTCAAGTGACTTTAGCATGGGTTTATTCTTTACCCGTCCTTCACGCTAAATTCCAAATTTACCCACTGAAGCCTCTTGAAAGTGCAAAAGTCCCTCCTACAGTTAAGTGTACTGGTCAGAGGAACGAATGAGTCCTCGCCAGAGACAGCCATAATATGGGATAGTAAGTACTGGCAATGAGGAATAAGTGGATAAAGTAGATCAAGCTTTGAAGGAAGGGTAAACCCCAATACACATAAACACGCATAAAATTTAATAAGCATGACGCTCATTCAATAGCGATTATAGCAAAAAAAAATGCAGTGCAGGTCATACAGCAAACACCCGGGCGATATCACAATAGATTAACTATGCTGGTCGTAGTGATGAGTCCACACAGGAAAAAAATCGGACACTGATATATGAGACAGACAGAGGGGAGAGAAGGATAACAATCACGGCGGGCGTTCCTCAGGACTCCATCCCCGGTCCGACGTTGTGGAATGCAATGTACGATGGAGTATTAAAGCTGAACCTCCTAGGGGTGTGAAGATTGTCGGCTTCGCTGATGATGTGGTGCTGCTAGTAACTGCCGAATCACGAGAAGAGGTGGAGGTACTCGCCACGGAATCCATACGTATGGTGGAAGCTTGGATGCGAGCATATAAGCTGACGATAGATCAGCATAAAACAGAGGTGGTAGTGATAAGCAACCGAAAGGCAGTGCAGCAGGCGAAGATCGCAGTCGGGGAATGCATCATTGACTCTAAGCGTGAAGTGAAGCATCTGGGCGTGATTATCGACGACCAACTAAATTTCAATAGCACATCGATTATGCCTGTCAGAAGGCAGCAAAGCGATCACAGCGCTAACCGAAATCTTGCCGAACAATTCGGTGATATGTAGTAGCCCGAGGAGGTTCCTGGTTAGTGTAGTCACGCCAATACTTAGGTATGACATCCCTGTATAGATTTCGGCAATAATAACGAAAAAAAACCTCTCGCGGATTGATGAGCATGAGTGTAATGAATGCCTACCGTACCATATCACTGGAAGCGGTTTGCCTCACTGCCAGCATGATCCCCATTGGCTTAGTACTGGAAGGGGATCTAGAATGTTACAGAAATAGAGGCATCCGCGGAACTCAGAAACGAACACGAGTAGACACATTGCATAAGTGGCAAGACGAATCGGGCAACGCGGTCAATGGAAGGTGGACACATCGGCTGATCAACGTGGATGAACAGGGAGCACGGGGAAGTCAACTTGCACCTGACATAATTCCTGTCAGGCCACGGTTGCTTCAGGAAGTACCTGCATAGATTCAGCCACGCGGAGTCACCTCTCTGTCCGGAGTGCGCTGTCGTAGAAAAAAACACCAGAGCACGTAGTATTTGGCGCAATACGAAGTACAAGGTTTGCCACAAGCGGTGAGGACTTCAGCCCAGATAATGTCATCCAAAAAATATGTCGTAATGTCCACACGTGGAATGTGGTTGAGCAAACCATCACACAAATCATGTCGGCACTGCTGCAGCGAAAATGGCGCGAGGCCCAAAAGTCGAGTCATTAAATAGAGTCACATGTAATCGGTCTCACCGCCGGAGAACTTATCCTCGGTGTAGGGTTACTCCGGTGCCGTAGACTACTCGAGACGACGATGACAGAGTTTAAAGTTGACAAAGTAACAGCACGTACGGAAAGAAATCCTGCCAGGGTGGCCGTGAATGGATAGAAGTTAAGTTGCCTGCCATCCTAACATCGGTGCACGTCTCGACAAGTAGCCGTGTAGTGCATAGGCACACCCTCCTCCCGAAGTAATGCCTAGCGGCGGTCCCGGGGAGGGATTTTGGGTCGGAGCAGCGAGGTTTTTAGTGGGTTAGAACCTCACACCGTAGAGTACGTCCGGTACTCTGACTAGCTCCTTTTCTCTCTTCTCTGTAATTCTCTCTCTCCCTCTTTATAACTGTCTGTCTCAATCTATTCAATTTTCTCTCTCCCTCGTGTTTTCTCTCCTTCTCTTTGACTCTCTTAAGGTGAAATTAGTAATGAAAGTGAAACTGCGTAATCCATTATATTATGGCTCGAATATGCCGGGAAACTCAAAATCGTCATTTGGAATAGTTTCAAGGCAAAAATATTGCAGGTTTTATATATCATAGGCTCAGTTGCAAACAAACATATTACAAAGTTGTTTACATATTTCTTATCGAATTTTGTGATAAACTGTACATATAAATACCAATTTACATTTCAGGTAATGTTTCGTCACAAAATGTAGAATCTTCATGCGTTTTGGAGACAAAGTATTTTTCTCCATTTTTACCTTTGTTATACTATAACAAAGGTTTAAAAATTGGTCGAAAAACACGAAATTGATCCGAGGCCCGGAGGGCCAAGTCACATATACCAATCGATAGGGTTCGACGATTTGAGCAATGTCTGTGTGTGTGTGTGTGTGTGTGTGTGTGTATGTATGTAATGATTTTTTCTATCGCCTGTTTCTCAGAGATGGCTGAACCGAATGGTTCGCTATTACTTTTGTTTGGAAGGTGTTATTGTCTAGTAGATCACTATTGAGTTGTTTCGTGACACGACGTTTCGTTTAAAAGTTATAAGCAAAAATGTGAAAAATACGTGACACGGGTTTCTTCAAAACTACATGACCGATTTCAACGATCTTAGTATCAAATGAAAGCCCTTATTAAAGCTAAATTGTTCAGGAATTTTTAATTGAAAACAATCAAGTAGTTTAAAAGTTATGCTTAAAAAACCTGTTTTGACAAGGTAATAATTATCGCCTGTTTCTTAGAGATGGCCAAACCGATTTATGCGCTATAAGTCTCATTTGAAAGATAATATATCCTAATAGATCACTATTGAATGGTTTTTTGATTGGACGTTTAATTTGAAAGTTATGAGCAACCGTATACACCACACCAAAATTTGCAATAATTTATAATGATTTTAACCAAGATAATTTAACTAATTTCAATTATTTTAATATCAAACGAGAGGTTTTGAGACTACGAATATATATGCAAAATTTCATAAGAATTGGTTTTACCGATTAAAATATATTAACCGTCGAACACTCGCGCCATCTTTTGTAACACAGTTACTCTCGCGCACAATAGCCCCAAACCAAAGAAAACGTGTGCACTAGAGTTTTGACTGGAAAAACTTGGTTTTAGGTTTATCGAACCTTTAAAAGAGTTTCTTGAAATTGGAAGCTCTATCGTCTGGTGGAATTTAAATTTTTATTAATCCCCCTAAAAGTGAAATAAAAAAATATTTTTCTTCAGTGTCAATATAACACATTGATGTGTTCTGCAAAGTTATAGAGTTATTATTACAAAAAATTTTGCTAAAGACAGTAACCTTCTATCTCTGCAGCGAAGATAGAAAAATCTTATTTATTGTATATGAATTTGTAAAATCAGTTTTTCTATTATTGCTCTTTTGGTAATTGTTGCATGACTTTTTCATGTACTACAAAATTGTACAAATAGTAAAAATACACAACTTTTCTGAAAATAGTATACCTGTATGTTTGCTTGTTTAGGAACTGTAGAACTTTCATTATAAAAAATACCCTAATTTTGACTCCGAATTACTCGACTATCAGCAGACGGATACATTTTAAACATTTTACATTTGCTGATAGTTTTGCTGCATAAATTTTCCCAACAATTTAATTTAGTAATGCATTGAATAATTATGATATTTTGCTCACAATAAGTTTGTTGAAGAATATACGTTAGTTAAACAACGATTTGTAACTAACAATATGGCGTTGAAAAACCTACACGTGTTGTATAAAATACAACAGCGTGAGTTAATAAAAATTGATGAAAATTATTCAAGAAAACTCTATTGATGTGATTCAAATAGAATGGCATTACAGGAAACTATGCCTAGTTCAAAAACCTACAAATTAGACCTTTACTAGACAATGTATATGCTAAAGGATAAGATTTCCTCTTACAACTTACTTTTATTTCCACTTACTCAGATTAATAACAACTTACTTATCCTTACTCAGCAATTTCATGATCCTTTTTTCATTAAAATTTAAAAGTGTTCCTATTTTGTTCAAATTTTGTAAACTTATTCAATTTTCAAAAATATTATGTAAACCAACGCACTACGCAACTACAACCAATAGATGAATTATTTTCCGAAGACGTGTCGATCTCTATCTCAAATAGCAAGTAAGACCGTATAACAAAGGTTCCTTTCACCACTAGGTGGATTACATCGGGTTTTTCACCTTTTTTTCGCCATTTATCACAACTTTGCACTGTTGAAAATGCAGATGAAATGACAAAAACTGACAGATTTTCTCACACACATCAGATTGATGTCTTATCTCTCTTGTAGTGATATATTAACAATGCTATTGTTAATATTGAAATTCAGCAGTAAACAGCCATTGAAGACTAGGTATGATATATCATACGCTAGGATATTATGGGTTAAGATATCATCATTTTATATTTGTATTGTTTTGCCAATAGAATATAAACTGTAAGCGACAAATAACCTAACGCATTGTGTGTGTACATGCAGTTTGACGAGCAATGTTAGAAGAAGCTGAAGTCTATGAGCCTCGAAGCGATGATCTTTCTCTAAACTAAAAGGGGTCTACCCCGTTCAATCCTATGGACTTCTTTACACAAAATAATTAGGTTTTCATGTTTTGTTTTTTAAAAGCCTGGTTTGGTATAGTCCAAAAAGAGTAAAAAATGTTAAAAGTAGGGGAAAATGAGCAAAATGGAGCACTTCCCGATGACAAACAGGAAAGCGGTGGGCACCATGCGATTCTCCGGAAAATTTTACATAAGATCACCTACATTTTATCAGCCTGTAGGCCATATCTTAATTGCGTCCGTTTTTTAGGCTCGTTTTTGCCCATAGTGCAATGGTATAAGATAAGGCCGAACCAACACAATTGTGTAGGTTGCTAAATTTAGCAAACATTTATTGCAATGTGTAGAATACACTGTTTTTGGTATCTCGAGAGATAAAAAAAATTTATATTGATCCAAAAACCAAAAATATCGTAACTAAAACCCTCCGTGCTTAAAGGGATAACATATGATGAACATTTCAGTTACGCGTGAGCTTAACACAAAATTCGCTGGTATTCTTTACCCAACGTAATTTTGCCACATCTTCCGTTAGATTTCTTTATTACATGACGAAAAAGCAATCTTAGTATTTTGTATGGCACCACTGACTTGCTACGAGCAAGAGATAAAAGAAAAAATATGAGGATCCCCCTGCCGCATGAAATAGATGCACTCTGAAAAATCGATACGTTCATATACCGGAATAATTTTGGAAACATCTGGTTTGCAGTCGGCATGCATTTCGTCTTATGTTTAAGAATGAAGTAAATAAAACTTGCCAGATTTTTAGATGAAATGGCTTGTATGAGCAAAAGTCGCTGAAACGCAAATTTTAAGTGAAAAGTTCGGTGGATGAAAACTGCGCAAGTTTTTACGCCAGTTGTACATACATATTTTTCTTAGTGCATGCAGAGTATCTTTTGCATGTGCAAATGTAGAGTAGATGCTCGTCTGCTTTCATATTTTGTAAATTTCTACCAACTGCGGAGATATATTGACGGAAAGTGAACCAGGTAATGATGTGCTACAATTAAAGGTTTTCTAACTACTACATTTCAAGTGAAGTGAAGGGCCGGTTTTGTTTAAAATATTCAGGTAAAATGCGATACGCGATGAGGTTAGTATTGTGTGTGTTTTATGCTTTATGTTTTATACTGAAATGATTTTGAAGTATAGTTACTATATATATAGTTCGGCAGATAGAAAACCAGGCGAATTGGCATCCCTGATTTTTGAAATTAAATTTGAAATTATGGAGAAATGTGCAGACTTTTACGGAAAATAATCGCAAGCGGGTGTTGAAAATGACTAGTTCTATGAAAATAAAGTGTGTTTATTAACATTACTCCCACAATTCGAATTTCGAAAAACGTTTGGCTCCGCTTTTGACGTTTAATTGGCTCTCGATTTTTGTATCCGCCGAACTATATATATATAGTAACTATATTTTGAAGTGCAGGTTAGCATAAGCAGTTTTCTCATCAGAAAAACATTAATGTCGATGGAACTGAGTTGCATATTGAAGATTATCAATAATGTAAGACAAATAAACATTTATCCTAGCGAATCTACTGTACTACATTTAAAAAATTGCAACTAAAGAGCCATTAAAACCTATTTACCAGCAAACTCAAAGCAATCATGATAGTCATGAATACATGCTGAGGGCTAATTTCTCGTTAAAAAACTCAGTAATTGTCGAGTACTCCTGAGTACCACTAACTTCGCTCTTTGATGATGGAAATTTGTAATTTCGTCATTTTTTAACAAAGAAAGACTTTTTTCACGTGTTTCAGTTTCGTAGTTCAGCTGTCATTGCTACTTGATAATTAACCATCGATCCCAATGACCTTACCTTACGAATATGAAGACATTGGTTGTACCACACACCAGTCTTCAAGAGTAAAAGTTTAAATAATTTCTTTCAATAATAATGCGAAGCTATTCATAAAACTGAAACAAAAATTTTATTCCTTATAGAGTTGACATTCTTTTTTGTTATAAATACGGGCATGACTAAAGTGCTAAAATTCACTAAGAATTTCGAAACTTTGTACAGAATGAGAAATACGAAATCAACAAAACGCTAAAGGATTGAAATGAAACGAGTAGGTACAACACACTTTACACGATTACGAGTGAGGAATGCCGATGAAAGTATACACAGTCAATAAATAATAAAAGTAAAAAGTAACAACACTCAATTAAATCATTTCAAACTTAACCTAATGTTGCAGAGCTCCTCTGCCAGGGCCCTACAGCTAAGAACAAATGCATTGTTTGACGCAACAATCGTCCGGAGGTGAAATCTCTGTGTTTTATTTTTTTATAGTTATTAATCTGGTTCCCTACTGTCGCCTATTGGAGAACCGCTTGTGAGTATGTGGGCAATTTGTACAATATCATCTGGCACCAATGGCTGAAACTGGCTTCGTGATGCTATGCTACATAGTCTGTTTAGTTTTTTTTTCTCAAAATTTGGCTTTCGTTGAGAGTAAGTACTTCAACAAACGTTTTCTCTACTGGCCATTGTGTCCCTTACTAACTATCACTGTACGGAAAAGGTGCTTCATATATGCTGCTTCGGATGAATACATTCGATTATGGTGCTAAATATGACACAGCAACTGCAACTGGCCGACTGTATAAAATGGGTTCAAAATACTATCTTTAAGTACAAATGCAAGTGCTCGCCTCCTTGGATGTCATTTAAATGCGAGGACTACTTCTCTTCTACTGAATTACAAGATTTCATCCAGAGGCAATTTTGGCACTTTCTGTTTGTCTGATTCTACCTAACCTTAAATGTCTAATAGTACCTACAAATGATTCTAAAACAGCAAACATTAAAATTTCAATCACATTTCGAAAAGAGTGGTTTAAGTTGTGGTTAGGCACTGGTATCACCCGGATAACCGTTTCGATCGCACGAATGTCAAGTCCAACGGGACCGGCCGGGAAACGCCCGCTTCCGCCAAGACGTGGTCCCTCGAGTCACTGATTTCAACTGCAGATGGCGACGACGAACTCGGCCTGAGTGGAGGAGAGCCCGAGGAACAGGACGATTTTGATTTGATTGATAAATCAATCGGCTCCTGTTGCTCGTGGTCGCGCTTTCCGCTTGCAATCAACGCTAGCGAGACCGGCGGGATAGCGAAAGGCATCGGGAAGTATGGCGTGGCTTCCGGTCGGTAGGGCCCGTGGTGCGAAAGAAACGGTGACATCCGGTCCAGTGCCGGCCGAAAGCTGTCGGTGGTGGTTATCGTTGAGGACGATGACGACGATGGGGTTCGGGTGACCTTGGGACTGATCTTGGTAAGCGTCACTTCGGGAACTTCAACCTTAGGAGAGACAGCGTGAATGCTGCCAGCGAAAGGATCTCTAAACACGGGACTGTCTTCGGGGTCCGCTGAAGAGGCACCGGAGTCACTGGGGGAACTGGGTCTTTTGATTTCCTTTTTCAGCGGTACGTTGTTGTTATTGTTGTTGTTGGTGCAGAGATTCGAAAGAAAATTGGCCGGCAGGAATCCGTTCGGCAGCAGTCCCGCAGTGTTATTGTGACTTATACTGTTGCTGTTGTTGTTGTTGCTACTGCTATTATTAATGCTGCTACTTGTGTCGTTATTGTTGCTGGTAAGGCTGTTGTTATTGTTGTTATTACTATTCTTTTGAGCCTGTTGCTCCTGTAGTAAACAATGGATTTTGAACCAATTCGACCGGCGGCCATATCGAGATCCACTTTTGGACATTCCAACCACCAAACACTTGCGAAGTCGACACGCCTTGCAAGCGGTTCGGTTTTTCTTATTGATGACACACTCGCCGTTGTTTTTGCATTCCGATATTGATGACAAATTGTTGTACGTGCGACCGAAGAATGACTGCAAGGAGAAAAGAAAAAGAAAAGAAGAAAGTTAGTACCACATCTTTGTGCTCGACCCGGCAAAGTCCCCGTTATGAACGGGCACGTATCGAGTGTAATGTCACACGATTTAATGCTTATTCATAAATGCAAGCAAGATGAGATGAGCATCACTGTCGTCAAAACCTGCGGCACGAAAATAACAAAAAATAATGTAAGCAAGACGCTCCAAGGAGTGTCTGCCAATTTCGGGGTGAAACCAGTTCTACAAGTCAATTATCGTGCCTGCATATGGAATGGACGCAAATTGGTCGCTTTGTTCCAGATGAGCAGCGTGAAATTTCCGAAGATGTCTTAATAACGAGGTCACCGGTTGAACTACCAGGACAGTTCGAAACGAATAGTTTATTACCTACAGGCAAAACCAACGGTAAGTAATGCGTACGGCAGAGTTCACATCAATAATTGCTCCAGTCAGGAGGCTGCTGTAGGTTCCAAAACAATGCACCACATTTCACACTCAGCTGCGGAATCCGCAAACTCACCGCACCTGCATGCCACCAACGACGAACCCGGCAGGGTCGAGTCGAGAAATTGAACAATCATTGCTCGTTTTATCCTAAGAGTATGTCTATCTTATCTAAACTATTTTATCGCAAAAGCCAACTAATACAAGGCCGTCAGCAAACGCCCGACAATCGCTTTGCGATTGGTGTAAATTCTTGCCAACATCTCCATTATGAGGCTGTACTGAAAATAAAAGCAGCAAATCCACTCCAAGCGCACCTCCAGCCCGGCAAAAATGATAAATCTATCTGCAGTATCAACTATCCATCCATCAGTAGATCCAAGCGACCTTCTAAGCACAGCAGCGGGAGCAGATCAGTAGCGATAGATGACCGAGACGACTCGTTCGGTAGCACAGCGGGAAAGTGCAGATCGACTTATTTATTGACCACTTCATCAAGTAAACTGAACGATCTGTGGTGAAATCCATTGCTTCTTGCTACTATACCAACGGTTGTCAATGACTGAACAGTGCGCAGCTGATAGAGGGTCGCCACGCCTCGGGACCATTATTCTTACCAGCCCTTTGGCGAAGGATACTCGCTGACCCCCGCGCTGAAGACGGTAATCAAGAATCGCACAATCGCCTGATGCATCGTGGGGGTTATCGAGATCTGCTACACAAAACACCGGCAGGAGATTTGTTTTATATGCAACCATTTGCAGCATCATCATCATCAACACCATCATCATCTTCGGCACCATCAGCTTAATCATCACCGTCGTCATCGATGTTATCGTCTTGCAGACAACCAGAGCAGAGAAACGGTGAATACCTAATTAATTTCCTTTTCTGCAATTACTTACTACTGGTTGCCTGGAAGGATGATGAAAATAGAAACTAAAGGGCTAGTAATAGTGTTAATGGAACTATCAATCAAGTATTGTGGATTTCATGCAGTGCAAGGTCATCGCTAGATGGATCGTTGAAACTGACTGCCGGAGTTAGTATAGGTTTTAGCGGAACTGATCAAACGAATAAAAATCTCACTAGAAAATAGTTATAAGTGTGTTTACCATGACCATGATTATTTTTACTCCACTTGATATTGTTTAAGATATCATCTTATAATGCCGTTATAACCGTAACGTTACCCAAGAAACATTTATGCGCTGAATAAACGTTTTAGCAGCCATAATTATTCAGCCATAGCTGAATATGCAAAGAATAAAATTTATGTAAACAACTGTACAATACTTATTCCGCCGAAATTGGAGAACTTATACAACCTATTTTATTCGAGGCGGAAAAACACTTGTTAAGCAGTTATATCGCCTCTGTGCGCCTTGTTTTCAGCTTTGCGCAAATTGGTTATTTAAAAATTTAAAAATTTGATCAGCCTTGAATTGTTACTTGGGTAGCTGCTTTCAAAGCTGCAATGGAGCTTAATAGAGGCTTTTGCGTGCTTTTAAATATACAATTTGCGCAATGCTGTCAATTCTATTTTTAGAACGAGAAATAGTTTTGCAATAGAGTCAGTAGGATTGTTGCACTAGCCCCGTAACTGTACTGTACTCTAATAGCCGGCTGTGAAGTCTGGCAATATAGAGGAGTCAAGTCGTTTAAGCCCAAGGTTTTGCTTTTGATCAGCCAATCTGGCCGTAGTGGGCCGGTTTAAATACTACGCTGAAGTCTGAAAACCAAACTAAACTTCATCTAGATACTAACTGTGCCACCGTCAAAAGATAATTTGAAATTTATCAGTCTGTCAGACACGGAACTTTGTAAGAAATTTTTAGGAAACTGGGTAATTCCCTTCCTCTTTTTCTATACAAAAAACCAAAAAACGCGGAGTTGAATTTCATGAACTTTTGATGCTCGCCTGCTGAAAAAAGTGCTGAATTTATTCATACGATATTTGCTCCATGCGCTATTAAAATATGTAGTGTCGCGTTCATTTTACAAAGAGGTGTTAATATGCTTGTTAATTTACGACTAGAGCAAACTTAAACCTAGTCCAAAAACGAATTTACTGTGGAAACTTTTGGATAAACTTACTCAGCTTAACCGACTACGCCTCGTGTCTACCAGATTTTATGCCACATTTACACGTTCCTAGAAAAAATTAAAAATTACCAGTTTGGACCCCGATGGGACCGATGACGGAGTATTTAGATTGGGCCAAAATACGTTCAAATAACCATCCAACATCGTCTTAAAAATGCTGTGATTTCATTACAGGGACTGTTGGTTACGGAGGCGAAGAGCCACTCAAAATCCGCTAAATTTTGAATCAAAACGGAGAGTTACCTTTATTTGGTATGGCATTCTTTGTTTTATAGAAATCGATTCAACAACAATGGAGATAGAGCCGAAGGTGTAACTGCAAGTACCCTTATTTTTGGTGTCGAAGACGTAAAGGTTGTAACCAATCGATTATTTCGATTAATCGATTATGTAGCGCCGATTAATCGATGTCGATTTTTGGCCGCCCAAAAAGTAATCGATTATTAACTAATCGATTAACTGGCAAAATCGAACATCACTAAAGTTTATAAGAATCTGTGAGTGCCATTGTTTAAGAGAATGTTTAAAAGAGAAGAGCGCTAAATTCAGATTTAATTCTTCATTGAATGCAATGGTGGCTTTGAAATACGTGGGCGGGGTTCATAAGTACAACGCCAGCAACCATTGAGACATAGAGATTTCTTTTAAAAATCACTTGTGTGCATCATAAAGGTTGAAATGGCAATGTATGACCAATTTCTGTTTTATTTGTGTCCTTATCCTCCTACCACAAGGGTAAAGGGTCTCAAACCATCATAAAATAAATAAATTCAAAATAAATGCAAGCCTCCAAAAACACTCACACACCAATCTTGGTTCTTTTTGCTTGATTAGTTCTAGAGTTATGACGAAATTTGTATTTCATTTGTATGGGAGCCCCCTCCTTCTTAGAAGGGGAAGGGAACTCAGTACTCCATAGCAAAAGTTCTTTCCTCCAAAAACCCGCACATGTCAAATTTAGTTCCATTTACTTGATTAGTACTCGAGTTATGAGGACATTTGTATATTATTTGTGTGGGAGACCCCCTTCTAAAGAGGGGAGGGGTCTTAATTTACCATAGAAAAAATTCTTGTCTTCTGAAACCCCTGCATTCCAAATTTGGTTCCATTTGCTTGATTAGTTCTAGAGTTATGAGGAAATTTGTATTTCATATGTATGGGAGCCCCCCCTCTTAGAAGAGGAAGAGGTTTCGGTACAACGTAGAAAAAAATTCTGCCATCTGAAACCCCCACATGCCTAATTTGGTTCGATTTGCTTAATTAGTTCTCGAGTTATGAGAAAATTTGTGTTTCATTTGTATAGGAGCCCCCTCTCTTAGAAGCGGAAGAGGTCTCAGTACACCATAGAAAAGCGCGAAGACGCAGACAACAACGTAAACGACAGCGCAAAAATTCGGACAACATCAATAATAACACACGTCACAATCATCACAATAATAACGACTACACTCAGCACAATAGCGAACACCGCAATGTCAGTAATAATATCTACAGCAGCAACGACTATGACAACACCAACAACAATATCCATAGAACTGTCGAAAGCAATCAGCCAATGCTTCCAAAAAATTATGCATTACCTCTGGACAAGGACCTGCTGGCAGCTGCAAAACTTCAATTTTCTGGACCACCAACAACGGACATAACATCCAAATTCATAAATTTCCAAAAAAGCGAAACAAGTAATCCATATAGAATCGAAAACCAGACTAACACCACCCTGAACGAAAACGGAAATAACAACGCCAGCAATAACAATACCTCACACCCAGCTCCAGCACCTCCTCAAGACAGTCTGTTTGAATGCGACCCAATGCGTCCACCTATAGTCCGGCTCACTCAGCAGTCAACAAACGGCGACGGGCGCTTTCTGAAAGCTAGACTGCGCGACCCAAAAATAATGAAAATCGTCCGCCTGTACCTGGCATATATGAAAGACCAGCAGCCGTCAGTCTGTATAGAAGGACTAACATCAACCAGCATTCGAATGCTTTTGGCATCCGAAAGACTCCCGACGTCTCCCGAACATCTAAAGCGCATCTTTCTAGAAGTCTACCAGGAATATGGACTTTTACCGCCGGAAGCAGAAGCTGACTTGCAGTCGTACAGACAATTCATCAAAATGTAATATCATCTTCTTTCAAAGTCATTCTTGGAACCGAAAGTAGCTGGGACGAAAGCGTCAAAAGCGAAGAAATTTTTGGAAATCTATTTAACGTATTCCGGCACGACCGTAATTTGTCTCTAAGTCAGAAAAAATCTGGAGTAGGTGTCCTCATAGCTATAAACTCTGACTTTACTTCGGAAGAAATAATTACTAGAAAGCACATCGAATTTGAAAATATATGGGCCAAAGCAACCATACACGGCGAAGTACACATTTTTTCAGCCGTGTACTTTCCTCCCGAACATGCTAATAAACAGTCTTATGAACTATTTTTCGAAGCAGTAGAAAACATTATTTCAAATATGGAACCCGAAGTAAAACTACATATTTACGGCGACTTCAATCAGCGCAATGTGGACTTCATTGTAGACATTGACAATGAATCCATTTTGCTTCCAGTAGTAGGCGAAAATGAAACATTGCATTACATTTTCGACAAAATTTCACAATTTGGCCTGCATCGAATAAATTCAGTCAAAAATAGTCAAAATGTTTATTTGGACTTACTTTTTACAAACTGCACAGACGACTTTGCTGTAAATGCTTCACTATCTCCCTTATGGAAGAATGAAGCATTTCACACAGCAATCGAATACTCAATTTTCACACACAATAGCTCTTACCCTACTGACTTGGA
The DNA here is from genome assembly GCF_943734655.1 of Sabethes cyaneus. Lineage (NCBI taxonomy): Eukaryota > Metazoa > Arthropoda > Insecta > Diptera > Culicidae > Sabethes > Sabethes cyaneus. The sequence continues at coordinate 85,090,257 of NC_071354.1, forward strand.
ATATGAAGAAGTGCCGGAATATAACAAAGCAAATTTTATAGAAATTAAGCGTAGACTATGTACAACAGAATGGCAACATGTGTTTTGTACTGAAGGAAATGTCGACTATGAAACAGAAAAATTCATCCTTTTCTTGAAGTGCCTTTTGCACGAAACTGTACCAATGAAAAGAAGAAGACGAAGTAAACATAGTAAATGGCCTGTGTGGTTCAACCCACATCTAAAAAATCTTAAAAATAGAAAACAAAAAGCACACAAAAAATTCAAAAATGAAAACAATACCATTAACTTGAATAATTATCTCAATATTAGCGAAGAACTCAACTCGGCCACTAAAATCGCATATGAAGAATATAATAGTAAAGTCGAAAAAGAAGTCAAATCATGCCCAAAAAATTTCTTTAACTATGTAAATACTAAATTGAAAAGCAGTAATTTCCCATCCCAAATGAAACTTGACGGGCTTATTGGAAATAATACTAATGAAATCTGCAACCTTTTCGCAAATTTCTTTCAAGAAGTATATACAACATTTACCGAAGAAGACCGCGACCAAGAATATTTCTCATTTATATCCGAATTTTCTAACGACATATCTGTCTCTCAACTATCAGAAATTGACGTATTTGAAGCACTCAAAGGCTTGAATGCGTCAAAAGGGCCGGGGCCTGACGGAATAGCACCCATATTTCTCAAAAACCTGACCGAAGAACTTGCTACACCATTACAACGCCTATTTAACATGTCTATGAAAAATGGAAAATTCCCGAAAATATGGAAATCTTCGTATTTAGTCCCTATCTTCAAATCAGGAACAAAATCAGACATCCGAAACTACCGTGGAATTGCCATTATCTCTTGCATTCCTAAACTATTTGAATCAATTATAAATGAAAAAAAATTTCAACAAGTAAAACACAAAATTACAAGTCAGCAACACGGCTTTTTTAAAGGCCGCTCTACTGCCTCAAATCTTCTGGAATTTGTAGCTTTTACTCTTAATGCAATGGACAGTGGCAACCACGTAGAAGCTATTTACACGGACTTTAGTAAGGCATTTGACAGAATAGACATACCATTATTAATCTTCAAATTAGGCAAAATTGGAATAGAACCGAAGCTCTTGAAATGGCTTCAATCATATTTAACGGAACGTAAACAAATTGTTCGCTTTCAAAAGGCCCTCTCGGACCCTATTCAAGTCACCTCTGGGGTTCCCCAAGGTTCCCACTTAGGGCCACTTCTTTTCATTTTGCACGTAAATGACATTTCCTACATACTTAACCACTCAAAAGTACTTGTATATGCAGACGACATGAAAATATATATGGAAATAAAAAATGCCCATGACGTCGCAGTATTTCAGAATGAAGTCAATGTATTCAACACTTGGTGCAACAAATCTTTACGAAACCTCAATGTAAAAATGTAACTCAATAGCATTTAGCAGGAAAATTCAAACTCCCTCTATTGACATATACTTAGGAAACAATATTGTACCAAAATGTAAAATTGTAAGGGATCTAGGAGTAATCTTAGACTCAAAACTAACATTTACAGAACATTACAATACCATTATTAACAAAGCAAATAGAATGCTGGGCTTTATCAAACGCTTCAGTCATAATTTCAAAGACCCATACACAATAAAACTTTTATACATTACATATGTAAGACCTATTCTGGAATATTGCAATATTGTATGGCACCCACACACTGCGTTACACGAAGGACGCATTGAATCTGTTCAGAAACAATTTCTACTATACGCGCTTCGAAAACTTAACTGGACAGTATTCCCGTTACCATCTTATGAAGCGCGCTGCATGCTCATCCATATACAAACACTTAAAGAACGTCGCGAACAAGCAATGCTTTACTTTATCAATGACATTGTTTCTCAACGCATCCAGTCCGCAGATTTGCTTGCTCTATTAAACTTTTATGCGCCGAGTCGTAACCTTAGAACTAGAAAAATATTTATGGAAAAATCATATAAAATCAATTATGCGAAAAATGGACCAGTCAATAACATGATGCGCCTTTATAATCAAAATTGCGAAAGAATTGACATCACTATGTCCAGAATCCAAATTAAACTACGACTTAGCCATAGGAATAATGTATAGTATATAAGTAAACATTGTAATAATATTATTGTATGTAGTCTACAAATGCTTGACGAATAAAACAACAACAATAAAACAACAACAATAAAAAAAATTCTTACCTCCATTATTTGTATGAGAGCCCCCCCTCCTAAAGGGGGTAGGGGTCTCAATTCACCATAGAAAAAATTCTTGCTTTCTGAAACCCCCACATGCCGAATTTGGTTCCATTTGCTTGATTAGTTCAAGATTTATGGAGAAATTTGTGTTTCATTTGTATGAAACCCCCCCCCCCCTTTTTGAAGGGCAAGGGGTCTCAGTATACCATCGAAAAGAGTCCTACCTTCTTAAACCTAAAAAAAGCAAAGCCATGGGTTTATACCGTCTTTAGACATTACCCTTCTTTATCGACAGACTTCGCAGCCGGCTGTTAGAGTACAGGAAAATTACGGGCCAGTGCAACAATCCTACTGACTCTAACTAGCAAGCACCGCCTAGCCGAGATTCGAACATAAGACGACTGGCTTGTTAGACCAGCGTCGTACCTCGAAGGTAACTGGGCGGCACCTTCTAAAACCTCCACATGCAAAATTTGGTTCCATTTACTTGATTAGTTCTCGAGTTTTGGGGAAATTTGTATTTCATTTGTATAGGAGCCCCCCCCCCCCTCTTACGGCGTCCATAAAATTGCTCTCTCGCCCCTCCATAAAATTTCTGATCATTTTACCTGTCCAACGACATGTAAATTTTTCAGTTTCGCTCAGTAGTTTACTAGTTATTAGCATTTGAAATCTTTCATTCCAACGTTACACTTCTATTTTCGTTTTCACTTAGTCAAAAAATCAGAAAGGTTGTGTTCTAGACACGATCGCGTAGTTGGCGTAGAACTACGTTAGGCTGGTTTTTGTGAAGAGGCTTTAAATATCAAAGAAATTTTTTTACACCATATTGAACTACGTATAACACCATATTGAACGAACGTATAAGAACTAGGGAATCAAAATATGATTATTCATACCCAGAAATAAACGACAAAAACGAAGAGCGATGTTTGTCCATAAAACAAACATATGAAGCAACCAGAATGTATCACGACAACAAAATAAAGGGACAAACAAATGTTGCCTCACAGCAGGATAACTTTCGGTGAGAATATATTCTGATACACACTCGCTCTCACTAACGCTTGGTTAGGTGCTACGGATATAGAATAAAATATGTGTTTGTCGTAATTCGACTGGTTAAAGACAATACTTTAACAGTAAATTTAACAAAAAAGACAAACAGCGAAAAACTTAAGAAAAAGCCAAGCTTGCTTTGACCCAAAGTCTAGCATACAATGCTTACTGCTGGTAAGTTACCAACGTTACCATGATAACTAGCAGACACTGCTGCTACCGACACAATGTGACATGATTAGGTTTGCTTTTGTTGAACACAATACGTATTGCATACAACAGTGTGTCTCTGCACATCTGCAGCCACGATAGACAGAGTCGATATCTTGTTTTTGTCCTAACTTTCATGCAATAGTGACAAACTTTCAACATATATTGTCCCAACATTTTGAAGTAAGGACAATATCATTGCCTGTGATGCGTTCGTGATTTTTAATTTCCTGAAACACACGGTCAAAATTCCAAATCGGAATGTCAGAATGCACCTAGGCTTTACTGTGCTTTGTAGCAGGTAAAAACACGATCGAAAGTGAAGCTTGTACGATAAATTTCCAAACGATGATATCCAAGTTTAGATTGAACTGGCATGTTGTAGTAATCAGCTCGGAAGTCGAGCAGCGAATGAATGACGATAATGGCTCTGCTTTTTTTGTTTTAATGTCATTTCAATAGTCTTTACATGTCTAGACGACGGAACTACGTAACAGCCGCAAGTTTATTTTGCTCTTTGTTCTGAAGCAGCAACAGCCACAAGCCTGGTGTATGTAATGGTCGTTTGTGCTTGGGAAGCAAGACTATTACACGGATAATGTATAAAAAAAATTTTAGTTCGAAAGTTTTCGTTAATTTTCGCTACTTAGCGATTCAGCGAAAAAAAAATCCTTTTAAGAAAGCCATACTATTGCTGGTTCTTTTATGAAACGACTGGTATGGGAGACATCAGAATCCGTTATTGGAAGAGCTATTAGCGTTCAAAATCTTTCATTCTTTCGTGACGCTGGCTTGAATCCAAATTTTTGGTTGACACCCACCCTACGTCAAAAAAGCCTCCCCGTTGGCATCGAAGTACATACGACACTAACCTAACAAACCAGTCGCCGAGTATTCGAATCTAGACCAAGAGATGCTATAAATGGCAATAAAATCGTAGTACAGGCCGGACTCGATTATCCGGGGATTCGATTAATGGCGACATCCATTTAGTACGTCACGCAAATTTTGACCAAAATCAAACCCCCCTCCCCCCCTTGTCACATTTCGTCACACATTCGGTGACCCCCCTGAAAAAGTACGTCACGTCACGGCAACCCCCCCCCCCTTCCCCTTCACAACAAAAAAAATTAGATATGCATTTCAACCTTTTTATTTAAAGCTATCAAATGAATTCTAGCAAATAAAAAAAGGAAAATTTTCGAGCTAATAAGTCATCGATTCACGGATTTTGAAGATGATCAGAAGTCGCTGATGTGACGTCGATTAATGTTTCGCGCATATCCACGTCCTTTACATCCATCCACTCAAATTCGTCTGACCTAGTTGAAAGAATCAGAACTTCCTGCTGACGTCTTGCAGCAACAGGCCTAGGAAGAACTTTTCTGACGGATTTTGTCATTTTGTGTATTCATTCAATCGTGCAATCATTCAACACTATCTGAGATTCGAAATTTAGTCCGCAAGTGGCATAAACTCTATTGTTCAGAGAGCTTTTGAGTGAGGGGCAGTATAAATCATACCGAAAAACCTTAAAAGCAGCCGTGGAACTTCGGAATGAGTTTATGTTAATCGATTGAGTTCAGCACGAATATCAAGGGAAAACATTGCCATGGGTCTCTGTGCTACCAGACTGCTGTGCTACCCGTAGCCCCTCGGGAGTTTGTGCGACTGCTATTTGCGGTTGCAAAAATCTTTTAGGCGGTACTCAAGCAGCTCTTCAGCGGTGTACTGCATATTCTGTAAAGCCGTAATGGAGAGTTCATACTACATAGAAGAATAAATGAATCCTGTTCACACATATATGTTGAAAAAAAGTTTTCATTCAAAAAATTTAACTATTTGTTTTAAAACCCATCAGAACGTTAATTTTATAGAAGCCTTCAATAGTAGTATCTTAAAATGAAGGCTAAATTATAATTTTCCGAATAAATTTTCCATTTGATTTTTTTTCATGTGACGTCACCTAACTTCATACCCCCCCTCCCCCCTATGTCACAAATCGTCACGATTAGGTCTACCCCCCCTCCCCCCTATAAGCGTGACGTACTTTATGGATGCCCCCTAACCGGGGATTCGATTATCCGGGGATTCGATTATCCGGGTTTTTAGACTCGATTATCCGGGTGAAAAAAAAATATTTTTTTTTCACTAATTTATTTTAAACCCAAATGTTATAATTTTCATGCCACATGATGATTCCAGCTAGACAAGCATTGATTAACCTCCCTAAAGCTACAAAATTCCTTTCTTATATCCCTTTTATCGGCGAAAAAAACAAAAATAAATCCTGCGATGATGAAATCAATTTTTTTACTTAAAAATCATCATCACCATCATCATTATCATCATCATGATCATCATCGTAATCATCAGTAAAAAAATTGCAAAAAAGGAATTTTATGACTTTAGGGGAGATTGATCAATAATAAAAACATTTATATTACCTAAATATTGAAAAACATAACATACAAAAAATAATATTGTGCCAAAAAAAATCATCAGTGGAAAAAATCGTAAGAAAGGATTTTTCTGACTTTAGGGAAGATAGATCAATAATAAATAAAACATTTCTGATACCTAAAAGTCAAAAAACTTGACATACCAAAAAAAATGTGTACCAAAAATGATGAGTCGATTATCCGGGTGATTCGATTATCTGGGCTGAAAATAAAAATGAGCACCCGGATAATCGAGTCCGGGCTGTACTAGCTCCGTGATATTGTCCAGTACTTTAACATCTGGGTGCGAAATCGTTCGAACAGAAAACAGCAGGTCAAGTTCCGAATGCCAAATGCACCATCAAGGCTTTTGCTTTTTCCATTTAGTAGGTACAATGTTTGACAGTACGAAGTTTGTCGGGTCAATTAGCTGGTTAATAAATGTTACTTCATCACAGAATAAGTTTTAAAAGTTTATAAATTACTTATAACGCCCCTCAAAAAATATTAAAACCAATCGTTTTCAAACATGTTGACTCAAAGTTTTCTTTCAGTTTTCAAGGCAATGGAGTATTTTTAGTGCTATTTTTTATGTTTGAAAATGAATATTCTGCAAGTCATTCTTTGACAACATTATGGGGCAATCCATGAATTTTGAGATATGATTTTTAAAAAATAGTTCGCATGAAAACACATGAGCCTTTTTAAAAAATGATTATTGAAATAAATCTGTGGCAGGTCAACAAAAATGTAGGTAAAGTTTCATTCAAATCATTAAAGGATTACTCCAGATTTTAACATTTTCAGGAAGATTTGCAATATGTTAATAATCTATTCCTACGATAAAAATTGTTTTCGAAAAGTAATAAAACCACCGCGATGCTAGAATTATGATTGAGTCATAGCTTAATAGTACAATTTTTGTGTAAAATCTAATCGAAACTTGTGTGAATAAAAACGACGCAATAATTGATTAGGGCTCCAACCGCCAACTTGTGCGTATTGCAAAGCACACAGTGTTTTTGGCATTATCAAAAAACCACGAACATAAATCAACATAAATGAAAAAGCTGTATACAAATTGAGCCAAAAATGAAATCGCCATTATCTCAATTTATACCTGTGAGCAGCATCTTTAAAACAGGTTCCGTACTCCATGCGTTTTTATTGGAGCACAATACAAATCGGATCATCGAACATTCAATTGAAATCAAGTGAAAACCATGACAAATGGGAAATATGATGTGATGGGTCAGCCGAGGAGGTTGCGTTATGGGGAGAATCATTTACCGGCCGAACCCGGGTATGCCCCTTTTTGGAGTTCCGGAACCGAATCGAATTATGGAACATGACAGTTCGTTTCGTTTCGTTGATCTAATTGTGCCTGCGCCTGTGAGCCACTCGAGAAGTTGAAGTTTCACGATCTTCGAAACCTATATTCGTTGCGATCCGGGTTGACAGGCCGCGAGACGGCCCGGCAGAAACTTGAACAAACTTTGTACACAAGTTCAGCTCCAAATCACGACAAACTGAAGACCACACCTGACTCAGGTTCAGCAGGTTCGGTCCATTATAATTACCCAACATCTCGCGGCAGTTTTAGCGCCGAAAGTTAGCGCAATTGGTTAAAGCGACGATTTAAGTGGTTCGCACCCCAGCAGACTAATTTTATGGAGCCTGCGCTTGGAAAACACCCGCCGCGCAGGGTATGCAAAAAAATCCCAGCTAATTATAATGCTAAAATTGGCTGTAAAAATAATTGACGTCTTGCTGCGCCTGGGTTAGTAAAAAATAAACCGCACCGGCAGACTGACCCGGCGAACGCCTTGATCCAAATATTGAGCTGAAATGGTAACAATTTTCTTCAACAGATTATACCGCGCATCCCACGGGCAGCCGTAAAACATAGCTTAGTTATGTTGATCGTCCTCTCCGGTAGATTATATTTTCGCCAATGGCGATCTGTCAACTGGTTTAGAAAACATTTCATCATCTTTCGGACGCAATCAAAGTACTGTACGCAAGCCCCAAAGAGCTCGCTGATTGCGTGCAAATTTATTAGTGTTATTAGGAACTGAATACCTAAAGGAATTGCACTTTTGCAATGGGGCAGTAAAGATTATCCATTCATTTGAATATCTCACCTGTCCTAATGAAGCATGAAAGTGTGAATGCCGAAGGCTGCAAAGTCTCCGCGCTGGAGTTTGCCGGAGAAATCTCGACAGGCGCAGATCATAAATTGCTAACTATAGAAATTAGAACCACTAGTCAGTCTACCACAAAGAGCAGCTTGTTAGTCAAGTTCTAGTGGCGAATCCTGTTCACATTCAGACTGCTCGAACATCACTCTCACGGAACACAGCAAATCAAAATTTTTTCAAGGCCAACCCCAGTCAATCAATTATATGGTGGTACTGTGTTTTTCTCGAGCCACTCGATTTCCAGCCATGTGCTACTAACATTTACTCCAAACAACGGCACCTCCAACGCCGCTTTACCAACCAGCCCTGGCAGCAGTGATTCTCTATTAATCGAGATTGTCTTTATAAATATCAAGCTATAATCACCTCAGCAAATGATCACCGTCTCCAGGTGAGCTCTAACTTGGTAATAATATTTCAATAACTTTTTGTTGCTGCAGTCGTTGTTGTAAGTACGGATGGCAGTTGGAATTTGAAAGTGTAACAAGTATTGCGGGAGCTTGATAAAATACGATTCCTCCCACCGTCCGCCGGTGCCGTTCGGAGAGGGCCCCCGCGTGCGCCGCGGTAGGTTCCAATCAGCTGGGGTTCGATGTATGAACTAACCGCAGATAGACAGACGGTGGACGGACGACGCTGCACCTCGACGCGATGATGTCGACGAGATTGTGCTTCCATCAAGGACGAAGCCAATTTAGCACGATTCAATTTGCGGGCTCATCCGCACCGGTCGGTCGGTGTGTGATGCCGTGGTCAAATGGTTAAATCAAACTGTTATGGGCTAGTACCGGCAAGCATATTTGCGAATATGCTCAATTCGAATGGATGACTTCAAATCAACGAACTCGTTTATTTTTAACTTGAACTTTGACCTATTTCGTTGCATCGTGATTAGTGGAACGGCTGAGATGACACTAAGGAACTGTCAATAAATAATGACCTACGGCATTTAAGAGATGTGAGAACGTGTGCCATTAAGACCGAGTCCATAAAATAGGAAAAATAGTGCTGATAGTTTGCATATGCACATATTATAGTGCACAAGGATAGAATTGATTCTGTCGATAAATGAATCGAAAACTTTAGAAGTAGAAGAAGAAGATAATGCACTTGCTGCTAAAATTATTTAGGTATAGTCCTATAAGCATACTGACCTGTTAGCTTTTATTAACCAAATGGTAAATATGAAGAATATAGGTACCAGTATTTATGCCAAGCAGGGTAATGATGAAAACTTTCGAGGAATTATTGCTCTTTGTGCTTGCTCGAAAGTTTTAGAAACTGTTCTCGAGTAACTTTTCTTAAGGACCTAAGTAACAACGAGAGATTCTCTTTCACCTTTTACATCGTCATGATAACACTTTAACACATAAGCTTTGCATAATTCGTCATGATGACGCACTTTAACACATAAGCTTTGCATAATTCGCATGCTGGTGTCACTAGCAAACTATTCATAATGAAAACTTTCTTTGAAATATATTTGGGTCACCGTAATAATCGGAAGAGAGAGTCCTTCAATGTTACTTAGGTCCTTTTGAAGAGTTACGCGGGTAATGTTTGTAATTATATCCTTTCACCTGAAAACTATATATTCATCTCATAGCCGGAATTGCCTCCCGGAAGATCAGTTTCTACCAATTTGAATGATTTTACCACTTTGTTCTCGCTGACTGTTGGGTAGCTAGCTCACATTCACACAGTTTATACTGACCTGACAGCAGCATTTAACCGATCCGAGTAGTGAGTCCGCCTATGCCAAAAAAATAGTTGGTTGATTTTCAGCAGCCATGGCAAAAACAGTCAAAGAAGTACGCTCGCTTCTTTGTTCGTACTACTGGCGTCACCCCGGAGCGAAGAAGGTGGACATTGTGAGGCACTTTATGTGCATCGGATATAGCCGACACGACATTTACACTATCCTCTCGCTTTTGGAGAAAGGCGAGAGCGTCAAACGAAAGACTGACTCTGGCTGCTTGACGACGCTGAGCGACATTATTCCACAGACCGTCAAACGGAGGATCAATTCCCATATTTTCGTGGCCAAAACAAATCCGATCGCCAAGGCCACAAAAGATCTGAAGAACATGCCGATATCCATATTTTCACCGGCCATGTCGAAAGTTCCAACCAACTGCTGTAAAGTTGCCCAGGAAAATGCCGAAGCGTTTTTGTAAAAGGCTTAATATAGTTTGTTTCAGCAAATTATCTTCTATGTTTTAGTTATTAAAATACCGCCATCCGGGGTGAGATTGTGCCACGGGGGTGAGATTGTGCCAAAAACCAAAAATGTTTATTTGTGAAAATTTATTATATCTATAGAAATTGGTAACCTAAATTCAAAATGATGATGAACATAACATATTTATCCATAACTTAGAATGGAACACAGATAATATTAGCAAACTATTTAGCCTAAACAAGGTTACAAAGTTCACGATCAAAAATACGCGGAAATAACGCTTGTAAAATTGTCCCACATAGACCAACCCAAACAAGAAATCGCATCAACTTGCTATCTTGAAGGTATATAAACTAATCATTTACAATGTATTGAAAGGTTATTATGCGTTGAATAAGTTTTGATTATGAAAATAATATTTTTCGAAGCTTTGTACTTTTCGAGCTTCACGGGGTGAGATTGTGCCAAGCCATAATGATCGATCCATTTTGTGGATTTCACTTACACAACAAAAATACGTCAGTATACACCAGCACACTCACATGATTTACTATTGGCACAATATTTTGACAGATTAGATTGCATCATACATTTTGGAGCAAACAGCATCATAAGTCTGCTAAATAATTTAATCTAATTTTTACTTTTTCTCTGGAAATTTCAGATAATTTGAATAAACACTCTAATATAATATATTATATACGAATACGAATACGAATATATTATACCGTGTATAAACTGCCAGTTTTAAGGAAGGAGCGGGAGGTGGGATAGGCTGCATGTTCTGCGGCCGCGGGTTCTCCAACGAAGTAATGGTTACTTTTGTTAAATGATCAAATAGGTATGCCCCCTTAGGATACACCCCTTCATATATCTTCCCATTGTTAACCCTAGAAACGCTACTGGCTATATAAAGGCTGTCCATTGACTACGAAGTCATTTTTAGTTATTTCAGACCTCTCCGGGTTATTCTCGTTCATACTTTTTGTATGATGCGTTGGTTTTGGCCGACCCCCTGCCCCTAATAGTTCACTTAGTTCATGGACGGTCCCAAGTGAGCTACTTTATACTGATATTTATGTGTATTGTTTATAAACATGTTAGTGTTCACCGTTTAGGTTTTTAGCCTAACTTTAGGCCCTATTCTCACAGTCACCTCTCCTAAATTTTTCAGGTGAGGTGACAATTTGCGATTCTCACAGTCTCCTAAGTGACCACGCTCACCTCGGTGACTGTACAAATCAAACGGGGAGCCGTTAGGTGAGTGTTGCTCTGCGGTAGTTGTTAATTGAAATCGTAACTAAAGCTTAATGAAGTGCGTCCAAGTTGACTTTCAATCGTATGTAATGATAATAATAATATGATAATATTGCGGAGCGAGTCACTTTGGATTCAGGAGAGGCTCTTTTCCAGTCTCCGTATGCCAAGTCCTTTTCGAGCATTGCTTTACGTATTCTGTCATTGAACCACGGATTATTATTTTTTTGCGTTGTTTGACTGTGCGTAGTGGTATGCAGGTATTGTGAACAGCAACAATCTAAGCACTGAAGAAATCCGTTATTTGATTTACGTCCTCCATTCGATAATATTGATCCCATGTTAGGTACGGGAGGGTATTTCCAGCCCATTAAGCGGTAGCCTGAACAATATTCAGGAATTACGTTGAAACTATATTTATTCGAGACAAGATTTTTATACCAGACAAGATTTTTATGATAGAATAATATTTTCTGAATATCGATGTGTATTTTAGTCTTAATGAAACGCTACTGAATTTGAGTTATAGTCGCGAGAAATGATGAAGTCGCTGCGGCTAAATTGGGCCCATTTTCTATAGTGGTGTCTGTATTTTTTAAATCCGACCGGCCGAAATAACCTGCACAGGGATTACATGCTTTTCTAAAACAGATCAAAAGAGAGACCGATGGATAACGTATCGATATAGTCTATATACCGGCTCTTTGAAGATAACTAGTTTTGCAGTGACATCAGCTTGCTGCTGGCGCTAGTGTATCATTGAATCGTTCATATACACTAGCGCCAAAAGCAAGTGGTTGTCACTCAAATACTAGCTATGTCAACACGATAAAAGAGTTTCAGGAGTAACTGCCTCACACATTGGTAGTAGTGTAAATAGAGCACCATATGCTGAAATTAAAAACAAAATGCTGCAAGTACTAGTGAATGAAAATTGATTTATATGTTCATATCAGAAGTGAATTTTTGTGTTCTTCCGTGATAAAAAGAAGTAGACTTGTTCTGTGCTACCATATTCATAGTCATATTAGCTGTTTAGTTTCTAGAATAAGTAAACGTGATCATAATAGTGTGTTGTTCAAACCATCGGATACGCGTAAGCGATTGCTGCTGGTTTTTTCAGCCTGATTACGTGCCAGTGGAAAAACAGTGGTTTTGATGTTTATTGAATAAAATTTAGCAAATTATTTACATTTTTATGAAAATAGTTATAACACATTAAAGCCTAGGAGTGCTACATTCGTTTTAGTATTGTTATATAACGGCAAAGTTTTTATTTGGGAAAGCGCAGCAAAAAAAGGTAATGTATGCCGAATTTAGTAGCGTGCTGGGAATACCCTCCCGTATCCTAATATTGGCAATAGCAGTTTGCAGTGTGATCGCTTCAAAATTTGTGTAATCACGATAAGTACCGGAGTAAAATCAGATCCCTGTCACGACAGCTGTCAGTTGAAGCCGCCTCCGATCAAGGGCATAGTGTGTTACTATCTCTTTCTCATGTAGGAGTGAAGAGAGCAACTTTCAAATGGTCGTCGGTAGAGGGGAATTCCCAGCAAATTTTTTAATTTCTGTCAAAATTAACAGTTTGGTACCTATGCGTGGGACATCGAAAATGTATGAATTTGACAGCCACTTCACCCCGTAGCCACCGATAGTGGTGGTTGGTAATAGAGGTAGACAACAAACTTTGAAACAAAATTTATACGAAACAACGCATGTACTTAATGCTGCGCAGTATGACGCAGCGTGTTATTTCCCCTCTTTCGTTTATCATATAAAATACGACTAGGGTAGTTGATCCAATAGTTGTGGTAGTACCAATAGTTGCGCTACTATTCATTATTAATGCATATTTTCATCGCCGTATCATTTTAGATAAAACAATTACATTCATTATATAAAACAGGTTTTTAGACGTATTGCTAGTTAGACTACACCATTTAAATCTAAAGCATTATTTGCTAAAATACCAATTTTACAAAATCTAACGCGCAGTTGGAGCGCACAACTATAGGTGCTCATCTTTAGTTTTGCTACGATGTTTTTTCACTTAGCAACCTAGCAATGTATATGGAATAACACAATTAAAGGAACATCAAACTTAATTAAGGAAACATTAGCGCAACTGTTGGTACAATATAATTGAATCGGAAAATTCATTTTTTCTTTATAAAGCTTCTCGTACAACGAAAGCAATTGTCTTGCCTTGTGACAAATACCTTGTATTTAATAAATTTATATCCCACAAGCATTAATTGAAGCATATACCTCAATAAACAAGCAAAATGAAGTTATATTGTGCTTAGTGGCGCAACTAATGGATCATCTACCCTATCAAAAATCAGAATTTTTCCTTTCTTATGTTGCCGATAACAGAAAAAACGAACATGTTTCATTATCTACATCCCACATGCAACAAATTTTCTGAAGCATAAAACCGTATGGCCGCGTAATTCTTACAGCTGCTGTCAAATTTGACTTAAAACCGAACCAGTAAACCTGGCTCAAACGGATTCAAGAAAAATGTATGAGAATGACGTTCGTACCAGCGATGCGGGTAAAATGGATTGTCCGAGTCGATATCAGAAGAGCAGAAAATTAAATCGTGCTTAGAGATGCCTGGCACAGAAATTAAAGCGGATCACTTTATCAGGTTGGACTACGTCCTACTATGTCCAGTAACGAACATCCATTATTGTGAAAATATGTAGGCTCAGTTCCATTCACCTTCCACGATAAAGATTCAAACACATTATCAAGCGTCTCCCGTTTATGACTTCTCTGCAACATGTCAGTTTTTATATCACCCACCAACAAGATATTTTCATACATAACACTCGTTTGCGATTCTTCGCATCAATTAAACCGTCATTTCAAATTTGGGCTCAGTTGGAAATGTCTTCGTTTCGGTCAAATTGACGCTTTTTAACGAAAGATGGGGAATACCCCATAAAAAATACTTGCTAGCTCAAGGGTACTCCTGTTGCTATTTGATAATTGGGAATGTCGATCATAGACGGTGCTAGTGTTCAAGCAAAATGTGAGGTACGATAATTTTTGTTGATTTCTCTTCTAAGAGTTATGTCTGTTTGCATGTGGTAGATGGTTAGGCATGAAAAGTGAAAAAGAGAAATTGGACTTTTTCATACCTGCCGGTCCACCAGATAAATATTTTCCGTGAAAATCAACACGAGAGCTTTATTTGAGCGTACTTTCATGATAAAGTAGTCATTTGCATGATAGCATCGTTTTTACGAAGTTGCCCGTTAGAAGGTTAATGGTTTGTGTATGCCATATTAAATACTGGCAGCACTTGTAGTAGGCTCGGTTATGGCATCACGTGACGTTCAGCCGACAGCTAGAGATCTGTCGAAGGAAGGTTTGGAAGCTCCACGGCGAAAAGTCCTCTGGTAAGACTGTCAGAGCGGTGGCACTACCAATGAACTTGGAACGGGTTTGTAGTGTTGGATAGAATGTTGTATCACGGTCTACACACGATTGACTGCAAATAAATAAATAAAAGAATGTCATTTGGAACCAGGATTGACCATGTTCTTATAGAAGGCCGATGCTTCTCAAACATCACGATCATTCGTTTCGTAGGGGGTTTGCATATTGTTTCTGACCATCACCTAGTAGCGGTATATGTTAGCTCAAAACTGTAAACTGTAGATCAGGCACGTTAAAAACGTCCTCCTCAGCTGAACATCAGGCAGCTAGATAACGTGCGATCTGCCGAGAACTACGCGAGAATACTGGATGAGGCAGTGCCTTCTTCCGAGTAGTTAGGTGCTTCGAACCTCGAAGACAGTTGAGATAGAATACACCCGACCATCGAAGAGCTGAAGAGCTGAATACAATCTCGTAAAGGCTACGCATCGAAACCTGACAGGTGCAAAGAAAATGGAGGAAATCTAAACACAAACGACAAGTGGAAATAGTTCTCCAATGAACAGCTCAATGGAGAAGTTACACAAGGAGGCAAAACGGAAGTTAATATATGAGTGGCTATGGAAGATAGTAATATCCCAGCACCTGGTCTCCAAGATGTCAAACGAGAAATCGGGTTGCAGAAGCCCAACAAAGCCGCTGTTAAGGGCCGCCTACCGGCAAAGTTTTATAAACAATGCCCAGAAACGCTGGCAACGGTTCTACACTGGGTAATTTCCAAGATTTGGAAGGAGAAGAAGCTACCGGAGGAATACAAGGAAGGAGTGTTTTGTCCCATTAACAAAAAGGGTCATTGGTTCGACTGTTGCAATTATCGAGGCATAACGCTGGTAAAGGCCACCTACAAGTTACTTTTCCAGATTCTGTGAGGCCGGTTCTTACCGACAGAACAAGTTTTCATAGGAAACTATCAGGCGGACTTCATAGGGGTTCACGCGATTACGGACCCGATTTTCATCGTCCGACAGATCTTGCAGAAAAGTCAGGAATACAACGTGCCTACGCATCAAAACTTTATTGATTTCAAAACAGTATACGGAACAGTCGATCGAGACCAACTATGGCATATACCCAAGTAACCAGTAAGCACTAAACACTAGTCCTTTGACAACATTGTATAAGCATACAGAACTATGATTTAAAGCTTGTTTTTCTTTATATACTTCTGTAAAACTCACATAATGCTAAAAAGGCGAAATAGCGGATTAATAAAATGCTACGCCACGAGCATTCAATAAACATTATTAGTGTTTGTTTGAGGCTTAATCGAAACGTCATTTTGTCTACATTATCGACGTATCGAAAAAATATCGACGGCATATCGTTTGCTTGTTATGGAAAATAAAAATAGATTCGGTCGGGATTTTAAAAACTAAAAAAGCAAGCGATTTTTTTTGCTGCATCTCAAGGGGAGCAGGATAAACAGAACCATTTTTTGAAATGCTGAATAATGTTACCACCTAGACAGGGCTTGAACCGGGAGTTAGTCATGCAACCTCTTTCGTTTCCTTGCACCTTTGCTACCTAAACCATAGCGGACGTGATTGAGTGAGTTGAAATTAGTAGCATTTAAATCATGGTGATATTCCTTCTCATATCATAGCTACTTGTCCTGCATTACCAATAGGGTTGAAAAAGACGGCATCCGTTAGATGAGAGAGGGCACGAATAGTGGTCGTAGAATAGCAAAATAAGTCAAGTACAAGCCACTTACGGCTCGTTTTGATGCAATTGACTAAATGCATTATATTGTTACGTTATATGCTGATATATTGCTGTCTTTAATGCTGTTTTACGTTAATGCTTCTATGCATCAACAATGTTAATATACGTTTTATAAGCATTAAGATTGCTAATATACAAAAGATTGGCACTAGGGATGCAGAATTATTACCAATATACGGTTTTGGATTAATGCTTATGGTTACTTGGGTAATGCACGATTTTCTCGATAAACTGACGTGCCTGTTCAGAGCTACATTAGATCGAGTGATGTGATCTGACATCGGAATCCATAAAACAAGTAAGAAAGCGAATTCGACGGGAACCAGTCTGGATGTAGCATGACCAAGGAACTGGATTTTCGCAGTCAACCATGAAGAATATTTTGAAAGATGATCTTCGGCACCGGTTTGTGAAATTCTGTTTTCGGACGAAAAAGTTCTTGCTACAGGATCGCCACAATACATCTTTCGGATATTCCTTGGGATACACTGGCTGTTCAAAAGTTCCAGAATATGTCCAGGGTGATGGTATGGGAATGTTTCTCCTCAAATTTGACTTGAAGAATCATTTGCTTCTCATCATAAGCAAGCAAGCACCACACCATTGGAATCTTTATAAAAATATAGGGGTTTGTTTTGATATCTAAAGATTAAACGCAGCTCAGCGGCATTTTGAGATATAGAGATAAACCCACTGTGTAGTGTTTTATCAATTATCCAAAACCGTTCTTTTCAGAACGAATACTTTTGTATACGAAAATATCAAAGATTTTTTCTGCTTTACTGATCGTAACAAAACTTTCAGATTATAGATTATGGATTAGATTCAAAGCTTCAATGTCATAAAACACTACAAGAATGCAACGTACTGCTTCCAACAAGAATCTGCATTATCTCACTAGACGGAAGCTCGCATGGTTGGTGTGAGCACAATTTTTAGGATTTTATTTCTTCGAAAGGGTGCACTATTCTGAAAAAAGACGGACAAAAGTCTTTTCTCACCTCTCCTGATGTTTTTGAGCTTAGAGCCGAGATGTTACTTAAAATACTATTTTGCATCTTTTCACTTTTTCATACAACTCGATATTAAGGGGATATCGCGCTTGAAAAAAAAACTTTTTGTAGGAACTAATAGCAGGTTTAGGTGTTCGGCAAATTTGTAGAACTATAAATTTCATTAAACATTGCCGAAGATAATAAGTATCTACATCGTATGGTTTGCTAGCTATAATTGGTTTTCTGTCGTGACCCCTTAAAATCAGTTAAGTAGCCTTTTTGAACACAAAACCCTATTTAACTGGTTTGACATGCTCCACAAACTTTTCGATATCGTCGAAATACGTAGCTTTCTGGAAGATATAAATATCATATATTGCTTTATTTGCTTTATAAACTGATTTCAAACCAAAAAAGTATCATATTTACAAGTAACTATTTTCATTTATAAGCACCTACTGGTAGCTTGAGCACCGCTAGAACCGCTTTAGGGTATAGCAGAAGTGTGCTAAAACATCACGGCCAGGTCTGCTCGGGCATATTGGATCATTTTGGTTATTTGAATTTTAAATTACATATATATTTACTGGTTATAGTATATTATTAGCGTTTTATTATTTGAGCATATTCAAATAATAAAACGCTAATATTTCATAAGTTTTCGTTTACGTCTCTTTCACTATCTGTTTCAGAAAATTTGCTCTGGGATCCTTGGGAAAGTTTGTTTGCTGGTAATAACCCGTCGGGCGCTGGCACGGTTGAGGGTTTCGGGTAAATTTACTCTTGCCTGACCAATGACCATATATACTATGCACTGAACAAACAAGCTGAAATCTCGGTGCAATTTTATTTTACATAAATGTGGTAAACTCAAAAGTAAATACATAACTGAAATAACTAAAATGATTAGTGAAAAATCCAATATGCCCGAGCAGACCCGGCCGTGATTTTTAGCACACTTCTGCTATATTCTATAGCGGTTCAAGTGGTGCTAACTATAGCTGCCAGTAGGTTCCTATGGTCTTAAAATTGTTACTTGTAAAAATGATGAAATTTTGGCTTGAAATCAGTTTATAAAGCAAATAAAGCAATATATGATATTTATATCTTCCAGAAAGTTAACTATTCTGATATCAAAAAGTTTGTAGAACATGTCAAACCAGTTGAATAAGGTTTTGTGTACAAAAAGGGCAATAAACCAATGTTAAGGAGGTCACAACAGAAAACCAATTATATCTAGCAAACCATACGACGTAGATACTTAGTATCTTCGGTAAAGTTTAATGAAATTTATAGTTCTACAAATTTACCGAACACATAAACTTGCTATATAGTTCCTACAAAAAGTTAATTTTTTCAAGCGTGATATCCCCTTAATATCGAGTTGTATGAAAAAGTGAAAAGATGCAAAATAGTATTTTAAGTAACTTCTCGGCTCTAAGCTTAAAAACATCAGGAGAGGCGAGAAAAGACTTTTGTCCGTCTTTCTTCAGAATGTTCCCGCTGTGGGGTGGCCTGCCTCTTTGCCAGATTTGAATTTTTTCGACTTCTATGTGCAATTACATGCTAGGCAAACTAGGGAGCACCAAAAGATTGACTGTGAATGTTTCCAAGCAACGCTTGAAGAAGATTTGGAATGAAATGTCTCAGGATGTTCCAGCTGTAATACTTTTCAACAACGATTGCGACTAACAAAGGGAGAAATATTTGAAATGGACTATTTTAAGATAAATATTATGGATGTACTTTACACGAAATACACTCGATATTAAAATTTACGCAAGCGTCTAATTTTTAGGAGCATTTACTTTACTGGAGTTAGCATTATTCACCCTGTAGATAAATTTTGGTATAAATGAAAGAGTTGCAAATGTTGTCATTTACCTAATTCACGTGAAACTGCCTTACCATGTCATTACCAACTCCCTGCTGGTGAAGCAATTTATGTCCAATATATTAAGAAAACATGAACACCTGAATAAAAAAATGCATCATGTTTCAGATACATTCTCATCCCGCTTAAAAACTTGATGAAAAATTACTCAAATTTCGTCTATAATAATGCCTTTTCACACCATCAAATTTTTGTGTGTATTGTGGGGTAATAGCTCCTACATTTCGGCTTAAGAAACGAACAAAACAACTCATGCAACATCATGATGGTGAGGAGGCCAGCCAATCTCTGCTCACAAAACATGGCACTACCGGACTCTGGTCTACTAACGATCATGAAGCCGCACAAACAGCCAGTCTCCGGATCGTTCGTAACGTCATCGTAGTGAAGAGTCTACTTTTTTTGTTAGCCAACGAAGATTCAATCAACCACCGCACCGCACTTCACGGGTCTCGGCCTACAGGTGACGGCTAACGAACGTCGAAGAACTGAAGTGTCGCCTCCGGGCCACGACCCGGATGGATTTGCGTTCAGATCTTTTCTCACGCTGCTCTAGGCGCTATTGAATTTCGGACAACGCGGGAGTGCATTTTTTTTTCTTCGATCTGTTTTTGGCAAACCGTTTGAAGGTGGAGGTGCAGAGGTTTAGGAACGCGAATCTAGAGCGCTAATCGTGCAGGACTGGAACGCTGCTGGTGCGATAGAGACAGCGAGATGTTTGAAATTGAACCGTGCAGCATTCGAAGCACGCGACCATCCATCGCTTCGGTTCAGTCGAAACGGCAACAGATTGCTCACTCGACGTGTCGATCCCAACCTGCGGCATCGGGCGGCCAGTCGGTCTAAATAGCCTCATAACTGTCGCCATCGCACAGCACCGAACACTTTATTTCGATTGAGGATTATTAGCCATTCGCCGCGCTCAAAGCCAATTGAACAGGTTTTAATCAAATAGTGATGGGTTAGACGGCCAGCATTGTCCGACAGATGATGATGATTATGATCGTAATGACCGACGACGATTGCAATCATACACGGAGACGGAGACGGTGAAATCAGATTTTGAACAGAGTGCGCCCCGCACGTACCAATAAATGCTGCCCGTGCGCCGACCCAGAGGAGCAACAACATGCTGGGCAGACCTAATTATGGGGTTGGTTGTCACATGTAGATCAGCTGTTAATGAACAGTACTATGATCAAGGTTAGGTTATGTTTCTGACAGCACACGTAAATTGTATTTTGTAGAGTTTGCTAATGTATGTCAAGTGGTTGTAAAACAGTCTCCTTTTGGATACTGTTAATGCTAATCAATGTGATCTCTGAAGTAAATATAAATGAGAATTTCGCCATGATTGGACCACCTTCGGGCATGTAATCAAAATCCACGCTATGAAAATTTCTAATTTCAATCATAATAAAAGAATATAAGAACTATTCATCTTCCATCCTAGGCTGCAAATGTATTTTATGGCGACATTCTGCTGCATCTATTTTCTCCGGAAAACAGTAATTAGTCAAGCACTTTTTTAATGAAAAACCAGCTTTACAGCATGTCTACCTCAGACATACTGTGTTTACAGTTCCATTGCACTACACCAAAATCAACTCCGCTTGTGATTGTTTTTGCCTCATGTCGCACGTAGCGTAAACGTCATATTTCAATTTAGCTATATTACTATTCGAAGCTAGAACAGTTGTTAAATTCCAAATAATCAATAAAAACCATAAAACCTGCACACTTTCTACAGGAAAATATTTATGGTCAGGCGTTTGCTGCCGCAGAAAACTGGTAAAACATACACGCAACTTTACTTTTTTTTTCAGCGCATAAAATCCAACTCCAACTGTTGACGACCCCAAGCGGCGACCCTGGTAAATCATAAATCACCCAGCTAATTGATCGTTAGCCAGCGATATTCGATAGCTGGAATCGTTAAAATTAGCAAAAGCATCCCGCCGGGCAATCTATTTCAACAATAAAATACTATTTTACAGCGAAATCGAATCAACTCCCGCTGCATCTCGCTGCAAGTCGAACGCAAAGACGATGACACGCAAAGTGCGTCTTTCTGGGCTACTACAATGTTGCTCGACGTCAATATCATCCGAACAGCGCACAGCCGGCCGACCGGCCGGACTGAAATCTTCAATCGACAATTGAAATGCCGACTCAATTGTAAAACTCAAATCCGGCAAGTGAAGCCGATATGCTGTTCTGCCTCGGACAGATCCTTACTGCTGCAGCCAGTCAGAGGATGCTGCTGTGGTTGCTACTCCGATTGCTGTCTTGTACTACGAACTGTTTATAAATAATCTTTTATGGTGCTGTAAAAACCGTTGTTGGTCGCAAAACGAAGTCGATTTAATGCGTTTTATCGACAACACACAGAAATTAAACTTATTTCCAGATGTCAAGAAACTGAAAGGTGGAATCGAATGGTGCATTTCTATGGATCCCTCGCGCCCATGCCGCATCTTCGTCATCGGTCGTCGGCGGTTTGGCAGCCCGCACAATCTCCGATGTCCTGGTTTGGTTGATCTCTAATTTCATAGGCCATCATCATGATCATCATAGTACTCATCTGAATTGGATGAACCGCTATTGAATATTTGCACGGGAAAGGGTGGCCTCGTCGTCGCCGACGTCGTCACTGCGTGGCTGTCGGGTGGTTCGGAATAAAATAAAGCGCCTTGTCGTAAACCATTTTACCTGATCGTTATTTAGTTGTCAGTCAGGTATCGGGCGACTCCGAGAGGATCGTAACTGCCCACCATCAGCGGGTTGCCGACCGGGTACGTACGTACGGGAAAGTACGCTGCGGAGAAAGGGAATCAATTCCTCTGTCCAATATGGCAAACTGGTCGATGGAGTTGTAGCCGAGTTCGGGATGGCCGTTCAAAATCGTAGTGATCTTGTTTGGTTTTATGGGATAATAGATTCAACTTATACTGTTGCGACCGGTGCTTCGACAGGGGGTCCTTGGGTAAAATTTGACCGTCACTTTTTTTCCGAAGCCGAATTGATGATCTTGTTGCAACTAAGAGCGAAACTTAGCAACATTGCATATCTTTTCGTTGGAAAAGTCCAATATTCATAAATACTAACACTAGCCCTTTTACTGAGACAGCGCGATATCTATTCTAATTTATAAAATTTCCTTTAAAATGATCAAATATAAGGAAGTAGAAAGAATTGAGGTGGCATAGGAGTTTTGACACTATATTTTTTAGATCCATTTGCCATATTTTTTTCTAAATCACACAAAAGACGCAATTCTAGCGTAACTTATCAAAAGGTTCAATACAACAACGAAAGATTCTCTTCGCCATACGTTTATTACGGTGGTACAAATGTACTTGAATGTATCTACATTGCACGTATCGGTTGCTGGCATTTATGTCGTCGTGATCATCATAAAACAGGGACCTTGAAGAGAATCTGGCATTGTTGGATTGGACCTTTTGAAAAGTTACGCGAGAATCCACTTCCACCTACGTTCACGACTTTCTGTTGCTATCGGCCGTTGATGACATCGACGATGGAGACGATGGAGATACCCAAGTAACAATTTGGGTTTTATTACATACTTATGATGGCATTTAAGACCAAAGTTAGTCATGAAGACCGCCATAAGAGTACAATAAAACTCACATTGTTACTTGGGTATCCAGTTGTCAGGTCGCCAGGTGCGAATGATATATTGCAGGCACCGATTAATAAATACCTGCAGTTTTTGCGTTGTCTCCGTTGAGACGCGCTACGTTTCGCAGGTATACAGCAGTACGGACTTAAGGTTTGAGTTGAAACTCGGATTTTCGTATGTAGAGTGAACTGGTTTGAGCACCAAATGTTTCATAGACCTGCAAAGGAACCCCTGGCCTTCCCGATCCGCGTGGCTTTATCAGTCTTGGTGCCACCACCGGGCGTTGTCTGGTTACCAAGATATTGAAAGGCGTCAACCTGCTCAACTTGTTGTCCCACACTGTGAAGTTAATGAGATTGTCAGCATTCCATACCTTAGACTTAGTTTTCGCTACATTAACTGCGAGACCTGCTACCTGGGTGCCCTCGGAGAGGTCATCTAATATATCATTTCAGGCGCTGTGCGAGCAAGAAAATGTCGTCGGCTAGGTCGAGATCATTCCAAGGCAATACTCGATTTGGTCTGCTGTCAATTGCTCCAACTAATATCTCATCCATACCGACGAGAAGCAGTAAAGATGGTAAAATGCAGCTCTGTTAAACGTCAACGTTTGACAGCCCTCTCCAGTTCGGCGGTTCATTGACGGTCAGCTGTCGTAGCCGATCTGGACCGCGCTTGCTCAATGCCTACTTTTGCCTCTCTCCGCTCGTCGATCTTCCTCCAAGTTTCATCCGAAATCCACTCCCTCTGCCCGCTGCGCGCTTTGCCGAGTGTTTTGTCACTGGTCGTGATGAAGGCGTTCTTGATGCCGGTCCATTGCTGTTCGACGGTTCCACCAGGTGGCAACTCCGAGGCCCTGGATTCAAGTTGCTCGACAAAGGCCCTTTTCACCTCGGTGGACGTCGTAACGGCACTCAACTTTTTCCTTCCGTCGTTGGACACGTGCGACGTGCAAACGTATCTCAGAGATAACAAGGTGATCATCGGATGCAATATCAGCGCTGCGTTAGTGGCGTACATCAAGAAAGCTCCTTCGTCATTTTCGGTTGATGCGGATGTGGCTGATTTGGTTTTCTGTTCGGCCATTGCGGGAGATCCACGTGACTTTATGTGCTGGTTTATGGAGAAAGAGCGATTCCCGAATGACCATGCTGTTATTACATGTTGCGTGTTGGGTGTCTGTGTCTGATAAGTTTTGCTCCGCCCGCCCAAATGATTTGCACAGTAACAGCCTTTAAAAGTACCCATACCAACATTTGATGGTAAATATGAGAACTGGTGCTGTTTGAGGACGTCATTGGGCATTGTACCTATTCGGATGCAATTAAGTTACATCATTTAAATAAAGCGTTTAATGGTGCAGCTGCCGGTTTATATATTCGAGGAGACTCGTAGAAAACAATTATAATCACGCATGTAAAATACTGGCCGAGCGATTCAAAAATAAGCGCAAGAACCTCTCACCGGCACCAGGAATAGAGAAGGCCAACATGATAGATGGCTCGCCCAGGTTGAAGCCGACTTGCGTGTGTTGAATGTGTGCTCAATGAATTGGCGACGAGTAGACCAGGACTGAGTGCACTGAAGAGGAGTTCTCGATACGGCAAGAGCCACATCGGCACTCTGCTGGTAGAAGTTAGAAGTAAGGTATTACATAGCAAAACATTGTTAAAAAATAATGAAAATAGTAATGGCCCCAGGTTACTCCCTTATGGTACATCCGAGCAGTTGGTAAAACTTTGTGATTCATGGCTTCCTATTTTTACAGATAACGTTCGATTTCAACCTTTTTACTATGGCGGATACGTCCATTTTCATGACCCTAATGCAATGCGATGTGAACTATGATAATTTAATTGTTGTTGATCTGCCTGATCCTTGTTGGTTCGTTGAGATGTACACTTTGGCATCTCGCAACAGTAT
Organism: Sabethes cyaneus; assembly: GCF_943734655.1. NCBI lineage: Eukaryota > Metazoa > Arthropoda > Insecta > Diptera > Culicidae > Sabethes > Sabethes cyaneus. The sequence goes on from NC_071354.1 coordinate 85,115,467, forward strand.
GTTGCCCACTGATATTTCAAAAAACTTGGATCCCGCGCAGGAGGATGTAATTCCACGATAATTTACTAGATTGTGTTTGTTGCCTTTTGACGCAGGACTACGTCTTTGTTTACTATACTGAGACTGGGTAGCACTTTGTGAAAACGAAAATAGAAGTGCAACGTTTGAATGAAAGATTTCAAATGCTAATAACTACTAAACTACTGAACGAAACTGAACAATTTATACGTCGTTGGATAGATAAAATGACCAGCAATTTTTTGAATTATGGAGGGAGTAAGAGAGCAATTTTAAGGAGGGCGTGAGAGAGGGGGCTCCTGTACAAATGAAACACAAAGTTCCTCAAAACTCGAGAACTAATCAAGCAAAAGGAACCAAATTTGGCATGTGGAGGTTTTTGGAGGTAAGATTGTTTTCTATGGTGTACTGAGACCCCTTCCCCTTCTAAGAAAGGGGGCTCCCATACAAATGAAACACAAATTTCTTTATAACTCTAGAACTAATCAAACAACTGGAACTAAATTTGGCATGTGGAGGTTTTTGGAGACATAAATTTATGTTATGATGGTTTGAGACCCCTCACCCCAGTGGTAGGAGGATAAGGACTCTCATACAAATAAAACAAAAACTTTTGCGTATGTGTCATATTCTCTGCTATGTAACAAGCGATAAGCTGAGAAAGTAAACAAGTTAAACCTTCTCGGAGCAGAAGACAGTGAATCAACGCCGTTAACTTACGTGCCTGTTGCCATTCATGACAAAAGAGAAGGAATGGCGCGTCATATTTGCGATGAACGTGCATTGGCTTTAATGTCATTTGTAACCAATGACCCTTTTAAAGGCCACAAGCAAGTTAAAGTAAGATTATTGAAACATGTCAAACTACGCATTATCATATTTAATAGAATAATCTATGGGCTGGTCATTAATTACTCTTTCAACCTTTATAATGCACACAAGTAACTTTTAAAAGAAATCTCTATGTCTTAATGGTTGCAGGCGTTGTAGTTATGAACTCCCGATCACGTATTATCAAAACCATCATTGCATTCAATGAAGAATTGAATCTGAATATTTCGCTCTTCTCTTTAAAACATTCACTTAAACAAAGGCACTCACAGATTCTTATAAACATATATATGCCAGAAATGCGGTTTACATTAGTCTTTGATCTAATGATCTGATATAGTCCTACGTCACCCTTCGTACAATCCTTAGGACTGTATACCTTTTTTAAAGTATTTGCCACCTTGGGAAATATTTAAGCACAAAGTAGTACTATTTTTCATCAAAAATGCTCCAAATCCCCGAAACTGCAGAAAATCACTTATAATAATGTTCTACAAAAACGTTGATTTTAGCAAGATAAACAACTTTCTAGAACACTATGAACACGTAAAAGTTGACCAGAATAAGTCAGGGTTTAAAAACTGTTTTAAAGGATTGTCCACGAATAACGCTTCATAGATAATTTCCATGAAGAGATACAAGTATAGTGTCTTTGACAAAGTTGTTTGCATTGGTATTTACTACAACTTTGCCGAAAGTACCAAACCTGTATCTCGAATGTACGAGAAAATAAATTTCTTATCTCACTTTTAAGGGAATTAGTCACCCAAAGATTTCTCTCACAAGAAGGGGCTTGTTATACCAAGAAATGTTCCTAAAGACACTATATGCGAAAAACTTCACGTTTTGGCGCAATATCACACGATCACGTATTTCGCTGATTGGACCACTGTGCACTGGCGTGAATATCGCCAATGCATTTCTTTATTTATGTTCATGTAAATGTTGAATATCCCTAGTTCGCTGAATGTTGTGTAATGATTGTACTGGATATTCTGGTTTGAATGATTTGAGAGTTTAATTGTTCGTAGTCATACTGGTGTTAGTTCTTAGAAATTTCCTAAAGGAATTTGTATCTGTGTGAAAAAACCAGTCCGTTTTTTTGTTTTCATGGTTTATTTTTATAATAATTATCATATAGATGAATCGTCTATCTCAAACCTCCGAAGGGTAAGAGGTGCGCCCATCATCATCATCATCATCATTTCTTTTACTCAGTGTGGCCTAAATGGTTGTTAAATTCAGAAATTCCTATTCTTTTTACTTTCACTCATTGAGTGGCAAAGTGTTCACATTTACCACACGCAAAAGTTGCCAGCGATTTTTATCTCTCAATGTGTGGGAAAGGTGGATTTTCCATAGGTATTCCTTAGTTTTGGTTATAAATGTTACCACAAAATGTATTATAGTTTACTATCATGCAAAGGTGAGTTAGTTGCATTTACCCTTAACATTACACTGCAGCTTATGATGTGTGTTTTGCATTATCCTTGTATTTTTCCTGTGTTAACTTAGCTTAGTTTAGTTGCACTACCCGTAGTTGCACTCCGTGATTGGCCAAACCAATAAGATTGCACAAAGAGTAACGACGCCGGGCACGAGCAAAAGGCTGTACTACATAAGAGAAGGAAGGAATATTAGTCGAACACTTCGTGTTACTAGAGACCAAGGATACCACTGCACCTTCGCAGGATAGAATTTTTGTTATTTGTCGTACTTCACTCACGAATAGAACGAAATTCAGCATAAAGGGTTGTCAATACATGTTGGAATATACTCATCTCCATTTACAGTGCATTCGTATCAATCCATCTTCTGAGCCCGTTTTATCGCCAAGTAGCACACAAAGAACTTCTAGATGACCCGCGAAATGGTATAATATTGGTACCATCAAAACAAATCTCGACGTTTATCCACGTTAGTGTTGATGAAAAAGGTATGCTTTGTTTGTGAAGTACGCTAAATTGGTAGTAGGTATTGAAAACTTGGTATTTTGCTTTATCGGTACGTTTCACTACAGAATATCATATCTTTACGAAATGTTAACACATAATTTTAAATGTTTTTATGCATGAGTTGCAGTGAAAAAGATTTGAATTTTCTATTATTTCTTGTGATGCGACCTTTAAAAAGTGTCATGGCATGTCAGAATGTGTTCTCTATGCAGTATATTCTGTGTATACTTAATAATAATTACCCTGAAACGATTTAGTTTAACAGAGGGCGAAATAATCAGTGTCGTACCAACCGAATTCCTTCGTTGCAAACACATGTGAAATGGCCTGTTTTGGAAAAATCTAGGTTAACATTTTGCGTCTCGTCCCTCAGGTGTTACAGACACCTGTCGGTTACAAGTATGATATTTTGCTTCATGTTACAACTTTGGGCAAAGAATGTTTGGCTTCAAATAAATCATCCAGAGAACGCATTGCGATCCCACTTGCAACCGCGACAAGCGTAGCATATCTTCTAGCATAGCTCACATTCTTTCCCTTACCAGTGAATGTAGTGCAGCAGCGGTGGGTAGCCTGCCTGATATGCTACGCGGCTCAAAGACCGCCTGATTGATCGAAACTTCCACCAATCTACTCAACCACTGTTCGCCGTGTAAACAAGCCAGCCTCTATTTGTATTAAAAATGTTGAATAATTATGAAGTCAAACATCTACAACACTGCTGCTTGCCAATAGGTACTTGTCAATCTGGCTGGATGCTGACAATATCTACCGAGTGGCTTCACTCATCAACCAGGCCACGAATCGGAGCGACCGGTCCGCCGTTGCTACACATTAGCCCCCGGATTGGAACGACGACGCGACGCTTTTTGCCCTGTCAGCCACTGACTCCACCATTTATGGCATAAAATTATTGATCCAAGAGTTCTTACCGCACCAAGGTCCCGGCTCTCGATGGAACGATCGATGGTTTGGGACGTATTTTTCTATTTTTATTTCTTTTTTTCCACAGTCTCAATCTCAGCCGCAGCCGCAGCCGCAGCCGCCGCCGCAACGATTCGCAAGTCTCGAACGACGAAGGTGCAGGCAGGTTGATTTAAGCGACATTTTGCGCTACTCAAATCGATTTATTGCCGACTAATGTTTGTTATGGGTCGGTAATGAAGAGGAAAAACGGGCATCAATCGAGAGGAAAATTAGAATCGATCGATTTATTGGATCAGTTTTTTTGCTATTTGTTTTGAGCTGTGGTGGCACGCTAGCGGTGCTGCGGTGGTGGGTAACAGAAAAATCCCATGCTGTCTGATTTTTTTCCTATCAATAATAGATGAATTTAAACTAAATATCAAATGTTCAGCACTGCACAGACATGTGTGCGAACATGTCGAATATCTTATCCATATGGGTACAGCTCACTAGTATTAATCGGCAGCAATCGTACGGCAAAGCAACTCGAGCAACCAGCCAAACGATCAAAAGCGATTATCTTGTCCGGATCTTATATGAAATTCATCGTCAATCGACCGAAGGAATCGTAACACAGAAGAAGTGCAGTTCGGCAAGCAGCCGCGTTTGTGTGTATGTTCGCATAGTGATGTTTGGATTTGTGTGCAGAATGCAGATGTCATAAAATGTTACATGCCTGATGATCCGATACGAGCAACTGCATGTGATCAGGAGGTGCGCAGGCTCTTGGTCCTGCAGGTTCATTGCAAACCAATTAAAATTAAGAGTCTTTTATTGGTGCGCGTCGAGCGAATTGATTTTCTACACTCGGGGGGGTTTGTTTTGAATTGTCTCTGTCGGTAAAAAAAACATCGTAATAAAAGAATATGGCGATGATTACTAATAAATGCAGATGAATTGCAAAATCGATAAAAAAAATGCTGGTAATGATAATTGTGGTTGCTGTGGCTTTGTGGTTAGCAGCGTGTCGATCGGCTAGCTCTCACGGCATTGACATTGAGTTTGATTCCCAATCACGTCAAGAAATCTTTCAAGCTAAAAATTTTGGCACGAAAAATGTTTCGAATAAGCAATACTGAAATTCGTTTAACTATAAACATCTCTAGCGTTATTTGAATTAGTTTTTTCGAACAACAGTGATCAAGCACTATTCGTCACATCTCACTTCGTTTATCTGAATCACACACAGCCTTTAAATCCACAAACAGATGATGAGTCTGCATGAACTGCAAGAACCAGAATTTAATCAGGTTCAATTTCAGCTGTCCACCAGTACGCCGGTGACCTCTCATACCTAGGTCGGCTTTTCCTAGGCATGGCAGCGTCACACGCTCGCGACAGTACCTCAATCAAATGATCAGCGTTCGGATCGGGCATACCGCGATCACCGCGCTCTCTTCGGATCGCTTCCACAAATACTTCGGGATCGAAGTATGATATCTTCCATCCACGGGTGGTTGGAGTGCTGGCTCTACTCGCCACCTGCCGCCTCGTTATCTGACCGACACCATAGCGGACCGCCTGATGGTCACTGTGAGTGTAGCCATTGTCTACCCTCCAGTATCCTATCAGACCAGGACTGCCGAATGTCACGTCGATGATAGACTCCGCACCGTTCCTACTGAAGGAACTTGTGGTGTCGACGTTGGCCAAATCTACGTTAAGCTTTGCCAGAGCCCAAAGCAGAATCCGACCCCTATGGTTCGTGCGACGACTTCCCCACTCTACCGCCCAAGCGTTAAAGTCTCCTGCCACAACCACCGGCCTTAGACCAGTCAGCATAACTGATACTCGGTCTACCATCCGCGTAAACTGCTCGATAGACCATCTCGGCGGAGCATAACAGCTGCAGTAGAACACTCCACCCACTTTGGCAACCGCAAATCCCTCGTCTGCGGTTGACACAACCTCTTGAACCAGAAACCTGCTTGTCGTCCATATAGCCGCCGTCCCGGAATCATCCGAGACCCAGTTGTCGTTTCCGGCAGGGACGCGATATGGGTCCGAGATGATGGCAATGTCCGTTGCCGACTCTAAAACTGCTTGGTGTAACAGCTGCTGAGCCGTGCTGCATTGGTTCAGGTTGAGTTGTGTCACTTGCACTATGATCGTGGCTTGGTCGCCGGCACACCAGCCGGGCACCTTGGATCTCCCGTTACGTGCTTTGCGTCCCGTTCACCGGTACAGATCTAGCAGTTGGGCGGCTCCGCGCAGTCCCTTGCTTTATGGCCAGCACTGTCACATCTCCTGCACAATTGACTCCTATCTAGCCCCTTGCAGTTCCAGGCCTTATGCCCGTGCTCGAAGCACCGGAAGCAAGCCTCCGACTGCTTGAGCACGCTCAGTGGGCATACCGACCACCCCACTTTTAGCCTGGCAGCTTTTAGGGCTTTGTTTCCGGCCGTCAGCGAGAGTCGTATAGTGGCTACCTGGGTCCCGACAGTACCCCTACGCAGGCGAACCGCCTCTGTTGCCACCACCACTCTACTTTGCTCTTTGAGAGCCTGTACGACCTCACAAACATAGGTGATCTCATCGAGATTTTTAAGCTGGAGAGTCATTTCTGGTGTGAGAGCACGTACATGCACTCTCTTCCCGAGCACTCCTTCCGCAACGGACTTGTATGCGGAACTTTTCTTGGTGGCGTCCTTTTTTAACTCGAGGATCATTTCGCCAGTGTGTGAGCGGCGGATGCTCCGCACGTCCGCGCCTAGATCCTTGAGTAGGGCATATCCTCTCGTGGCCTTCAAAACCTCCGAGTATTTCGGCTCGTCGGTTTTCAGGATTAGAGCGCCGCCCTTCTTCGCTCGCTTCATTGCCGGCTTAGGTGGAGCTTCCTTTTTCTTTCTTTTTCTCTTCCTAGCCTTAACTTCGATCCATGGGCCACCCGTCTTGGTGCTTCCCGTTGGTTGGTCGATTGGCTCCGCCAACCCGCTGGCTTAAGGGCTTTTACCGATCAGGCGTGTTTTTGGTCCACTAGGGGTGCCATCCCCCGGTGACTGTCTCATACGCTTAGTGGACGCCTTTCCGCTGTTGGTAGCGCTCTCCGTAACTTTCTCAGCCGCGTTGCGACACCCCGTCAACGGGCAGGCGTCCGTCTGCACTGACTTCGACGCCTTCACGGTCCCCTTCTTCACCTCTCCAGCACGTGTCACGAGGTCGTTGTGTGTTTTGGTCGCTGCACACAAGGTTCTCCGAAGCATGAGCAAGCTCTGCTTCAGGTCCTTGGAGAAATTGCCGCGACCTGACGTGAACTCGATAATTATATCGAGCTGCTGTGACGCTGCTACCACTTTAGGTAGTGCGTCCCTATTCTTTCCTATCGCCCTGGTTAGCGCTGGGCCGTTCATCGCTGTGTTCGGCGTGGTAGGCATACTGCTGCCTGTCCCACCCACACTAGCGCTTCTAGGTGCATCCTTCTCCACCCTTGGTGGACAACGCTGAATGCCTCCTCCTGCGAACGGGTTTGCTGCTTTTATTAGCAACAGGCTGGTCGTCGCTGCGTCCGGCGTAGATGCAGTTGGAGCGACAGGTGTGCCGCTTCCTCTTCCGCTTACGCTGGCGCTTCCACTTGTATTCATCGGCGGAGATCTTTGGATTTCGCCTCTTGCGAACGGATTATCTAATCCGTCCACGCTCACTGAAGTTAAATTTTTAATGTTTTCATCCATATAAAGTCCCACGAGTTGAGGGGAAAGAAGAGTCCGCCGCATCAGAGCCCCTCATGAAGCGGTAAGGACAAACTATTGTGGGAGGCGCCATGGTACTCCACAGGCTCCGTTGCGGCTGAGTATTTATAGAACCCCCCACCATTCATCCCTCGGCACGGGTCGCATGACACCTTGGATTAGGGGCTTATCCATTCACGTTTTTACATTTAGCCATGGATAACAGCTGTTAAAACCATTCTCCTTTCCAGGGGCTTTGGACCCTCTGCTCTGGTTTTCAGTATTTTCAGGTTCATGAACATGCTTCTAGTGAGATCCGTCATTTGCAGGCGGAGAGTTTACACTCAGCATTCGCATGAGTGCCTCCTTCTCTGTCCGCATATGACCCTAGTTTCCACCGGTTGTCCGATTTCCACTAAGGAACGTATCCCGTACCACAAGGTTCGGTGTTGTGGAACGTCACGTATGACGAGGTATTCAAGCTAAAGTTCCCGCTAGGGGTTATGATTGACGGCTTTGCAGACGACATCACCTCGGAAGTCCACGGTGAATTTATCAGAAGAGTTGAGTTGACAGCCGGCCACTTTATAAACATTGTTGAAGATTGGATGCGCTCTAGGAAACAGGAGCTAGCGCATCACAAAACAGAGGTTATTATGGTGAACAACCGCAAGTCAATGCAGCATGCAAAGATCAGCGTCGGAGACTGCACTATTTCATGAACGCGGTCCTTAAAACTCCTGGGAGTCATGGTCAACGACACACTCAAATACGGGAGCCATGTCGACTATGCCTGCAAGAAGGCTTCCACAGCTATTTCGGCATTGTCTCGTATGATGTCTAATAGCTCTGCGGTATATGGCAGCAAGCGAAGGCTATTAGCCAATGTGGTTCAGTCCATACTTAGGTATGGCGGGCCGGTGTGGTCATCGGCGTTAGGAACCAAACGCTATCTAGGTAAGCTGGAAAGTACCTATCGTCTCATATGCTTGAGAGTGGCGAGTGTGTATCGCACAGTTTCATATGATCCAATCTGCGTCTTAGCGGGTACTGTTTTATTGTTTTACAACTCATCTGACTTAAAGTCTAAATGAACTAAAAAAATGAACTACGAAAATCTTATTGTCACCAAATGCTTGAACTTATTCAACGGTTCACCGAATTCTAAATATTCCTCTACTTGGTTGAAAGTTTTTATACACGATGCCACTGGTCCATAGCGGCCAAATTCAGTGCGATGAAATCGGTTAGTCAGCAGTGACGTCAGTCTCAGAGTCCTTTGAGATGCACAGAAATTTAGAAGTGACGGCAAGTTTGGGCAATATCTCGCCATTCAGCAGTTTGGCTACGAACAACGCCTGTTGCACCTTACGCCGACACTCAAGTGTATCGAGACCAAGCAAACGGTAGCGGTCAGGATATGGAGGTAAGTTATTGGGATCACGCCAAGGCAGATTCCGTAGAGCCAACCGTATAAACCAGTCTCTGCACTCGTTCAATTTAAAGGTTCCAGAGCTGGTGCGGTGTCCAAATTAGACAAGCGTTTTCAAGAATCGAATGGACTAACGCGCAATAGAGTGTTTTAAAACAATGCGGATCATTGAAATCTCGTCCAACTTTGGCGACAAATCCCAGCTGACGGGTTGCTTTTGAAATTATCATCGCTCGATGCCGATCAAACGCCATTTTCGGGTCTAATGTGAAACCAAGATCGTTATCGTAATCGACCCTTTTTAATGAGTATGATGCCTATTGGCATATCATCATCAGCGAGGACGTAGAGTGCTTCAATCAACGTTGAACTAGAGCCATACGGAGTACCACAAGATCGGCCTCGATGATCATATGGTAGCGGGCATGTTCCAATTCCACAAAAGGCCGGTGGACACATCGACTTATCCCGAAAGTATCAGGGTGGGTCGACAGGTGCCACGGTGAACTTAACTTCAACCTGACACAGATTCTGTCAGGGCATGGTTGTTTCAGACAGTATCTGCACAAGTTCGGGCTTGCGGAGTCCCCCGCGTTTCCCGAATGCGTGGATGTTGAGGAAACTGTAGAACATGCTTCTTTAATATGCCCTCGTTTCGTGGGCGTAAGAAGCAACATGATGGTAGTGAGCGGACAGGACACTACTCCGGATTATTTAGTCCAAAGGATGTGTTATACCTCGGACGTCTGGGGAGCGGTCAATGCGGATGTTACCAGGATTGTACTTGACCTACAAAACCGCTAGAGAGCCGATCAACGGCGACTAAACACCTTAACTACCATAATCCAGCAGTTATCGAAAAGGGTTCGTTAAGCACAATAGCTTCTCCCTGAAGTAATATCGATAAGGTGGTGCTAAGGAGGATTGAGGCTGGAAACCCAAGTAGGATTTTAGTATGTCGGGATCCTTACGCCTCATTAGGGGGGTCGGGATAGCCAACCCCATACTACCTGAGTTGCCTCGCGGATCATTAAAAATGGCCTTGGAGGCTATTGCTTATTTAACTGTAGCATCTCAACCAAGCAAGATTCGAAAATGATATGTATGGGATTGCTGAGTATTGCAAAGTATTGCTATATCTTAAGTATTTACGGCGCACTCCCAGTTCACACTGAGTGGTGCGCAGAGAGCGCTCTTGGTGCACTGAATGCAGGGCAGCCCTGGCTAAATAGAACATTGAATGTGACACAGACGCATAAACAGGTCGTGGTTACAAAGTGGACAAATATGCTGAATAGTAAAGCTAGTACAATGCGACAGGCTTGGATAGCTGGGCACGTGACCAGAATGCCCGACGGAAGAGTAACCAAAACTATTTTCGGTGGAGAACCAGGAAGAGGCCATAGACTTCGAAGCATACCCGGCATCTGAGAGATGTGCGCTGTCCAAACTGATGCACATTCAGCTGGTGTTCGAAGGGATTGGAGAACAGCAGCTTGGAACCAACAGTACTGCCGTACCATAATTTGTTTGGTGCAGGATCTATAACGGACCGATAACGGTCACCACTACTGTAAGTAAGTTGCAGCAGGCGACCCGAACACCCTTTATATGGAAGGGATAGAAAACTTCTCCCACTGGTAGTATCTCATCTTCCGAAATCTTAGGGGAACCGACGGTACGCATTATCCAGCCGTTCGTTAACACTTTTCTGATTTTGCGTTTTTTATGATTTTAAATTTGATTTCAAGCCACGAATGACTATTTTTAGATATTTTGAGTGTGTTTGCAGTAAAACAAAAAAAACTGGCGGCATGTTTGCTTCCTAATTTCATCTATAAATTTTTTTTAAAATGTTCGGTGAAAATGGTGAAAATGCAGCATGTAGGCGAACTCCAAATTGCCGTTTCAAGGCACGTGGAATTTTTCACAATTTTAATTTTTCTGGAGATGGCAGTAGACAAAATAACATCGTACAGACGCAAACTTACTTTGTGCATACTGTCTATTACGTTAATTATCTATTTTACAAGTGCTGCAAACCGCGCCATATTGGAAGTAACAACACGAATTTATCGTTTCTTCTCCAAGTTCAAAACATAAACAAAGCTCAAAGTTGTTGTTTGTTATCTGATATGATGCACTAATTGTGTACAGAAACTAAACGATAAAAAATACTTTCATGTCAATGAACTGACGCAACTTTGCACATTCATTTTTCCTACTCTGAAAGTGAAATTACTTTCCAATCTTATAAAAACAAGCGAACAAATGATATAATGGATTAAACTGAACCGTTATGTGTGCGACAAAAAAACACCTTTAGCAGGGCGACAAGGGTACCCGGGTACCCAAAATTGATATTGTTATAACATCAACAATTTTAAACCGATTTCGACGAAATAGGTGTCATTTGATTCGTTTATTTATCTAGCTTTGAATCATTTGGCCATTTGGCCACTAAAAGACATACGGGGCCCGAAAATCCGGAATTCCGACAGAGTGTCCGCTGTGAGGAAGAGAAATGATTGTATTGCAGGAAAGTCAGTCATGCGGATATAAAAACTCTAAAAATTCATACAATGTACTATTTCATATAATGAGATGAATCAGGTTGGTCATTCCGGAGTAGGTTCCTGTGGGGTCATGGGTGGCCAGTCCAGGATTGGAGGTAAAACCTAGCAATATGGGTATCAAAGTTCTTGGAATTAGTTCGGTAGGTGATATTTTTTACATTTCGATGTATTTTAATTGGTTATTTCGAAAATGGTTTCTACGGGGTCACAGATGATACCGCAGGATTCAAGATAATGCTTAGCATTATCAGAGCCGTTCAAAACGTAGAACCATCCGTTATACATTTGGAACCAGTTCCGAAATTATCAATCAGTACTAAACTGACCATTTCAGTTCAAAACATCTAAAAGATCCGCTAAACCAATTCTAATATTGGATTAGGCACCCAACTCGCCATCTGTATCCCTACAAGAAACAAATTCTGGAGTGGCCAATGCAATCTAAAGTCACCAATTTATATAATTAGATGAAAAAAGGGTCCATAGTGTCAAGTTCAAAGCTAATAGGTTTACTGAAAGCTGATATTCTTTCAAGGGCTTCAAATGGTGAGTTGACAACCTGGAAGGAGCGTCAAACACAGCTCTGGTCCTCACAAGCTCCCGCCTCACGCCTCCACGAGTCATATGATACCAAATGCGGCGTAGCCTGGGCAATGTTGTCAATCTGACAATAGCGAAGTGAGGAGGTGCGACGCGAATACTGGCGCGGTAACCATAGCATGGCGGTAGAGGAAATGCTTCGTCAAACACGAGCGTCTGTTTACCAAGGAGGTGCGGCTCAAACAGCGTCTGTTCTCCGTGTTAGGGGCGGCTGATTATTATACTCGTCCTTATGCCAGCCGGGACTCTAAACAGTGCTGTGCACGATGGTCCTCCGGCGAGACAGGGGGTTAGGGGCAGGCCCAACAAGCCGCCCTGGAAAACTAAAAGTTACCAATAACGAAGAAGAAAATAGGGATCGGAACAATCGGCGTCGACCCACGCGACGAAATAAGGACTACGATTGGAAACTCGGGACATGGAATTGCAAATCGTTCGGCTTCCCGGGTTGCGATAGGATAATATATGATGAATTACATCCCCGAAACTTCGAAGTCGTAGCACTGCAGGAACTTTGCTGGACAGGACAGAAGGTATGGAAAAGCGGGCATCGAGCGGCTACTTTCTACCAGAGCTGTGGCACCACCAACGAGCTGGGAACCGGCTTTATAGTACTGGGAAAGATGCGCCAGCGTGTGATTGGTTGGCAACCGATCAACGCAAGGATGTGCAAGTTGAGGATTAAGGGCCGTTTCTTCAATTACAGTATCATCAATGTGCATTGCCCACACGAAGGGAGACCCGATGATGAGAAGGAGGCGTTCTACGCGCAGCTGGAGCAGGTGTATGATGGCTGTCCGCGACGGGGCGTGAAAATCGTCATCGGTGACATGAACGCGCAGGTAGGACGGGAAGCTATATATAGACCGGTAATCGGGCCAAACAGCCTGCATGCCGCAATGAACGACAACGGCCAACGATGCGTAAATTTTGCAGCCTCCCGCGGAATGGTAGTCCGAAGTACCTTCTTCCCCCGCAAAGATATCCACAAGGCCACCTGGAGATCACCAGACCAACGAATAGAAAACCAAATTGACCATATTCTAATCGACGGTAAATTCTTCTCTGATGTTATAAACGTTCGCACCTACCGCAGTGCGAATATAGATTCGGATCATTTCCTAGTTGCAGTTTGCATGCGCTCAAAACTCTCGACGGTGCACAACACGCGTCGAAGCCGTACGCCGCGACCCAACATCGAGCAGCTACGAGTCACCGGAGTTGCCCAGGAATACGCGCGGCAGCTGGAAGCAGCGCTACCAACGGAAGAGCAACTTGGCGCAGCAACTCTTGAAGATGGTTGGAAAGGCATTAAGACCGCCATCGGCAGCACTGCACTAGCGGCACTAGGTACAATGAATCCGAACCGAAGAAACGATTGGTTCGATGGCGAATGTGAGCAATTAGTGCAGGAGAAGAATGCAGCACGTGTGAGGATGCTGCAACACCGTACGAGGGCGAATGTGGATCGATATAAACAAGCACGGAACAGGCAAAACTCGGTCTTCCGGAGGAAAAAGCGCCAACAGGAAGATCGGGATCGCGAGGAGATGGAAGAACTGTACCGTGCTAACGATAAACGGAGGTTCTACGAGAAGTTAAACCGCTCGCGCAATGGCCATGTGCCGCAGGCCGATATGTGTCGAGACTCAGACGGTAATCTTCTCACGAACGAACGTGAGGTGATCGAGAGGTGGAAGCAGTATTATGACGAGCGCCTTAACAGCGATGTAGCTGAACATGGAGGTGACGATATGGCAATAGATCTTGGAGCACGTGCAGAAGACGACAGAATACCAGCCCCTGACCTCCAGGAGGTAGCAGAAGAGATCGGTCGGCTGAAGAACAATAAAGCGACTGGGGCTGATCAGCTACCCGGCGAGCTGCTGAAATACGGTGGTGACGCACTGGCTAGAGCGCTGCACTGGGTCATTGTCAAGATTTGGGAGGACGAGCTACTACCGGAGGAGTGGACGGAAGGCATCGTGTGTCCGATCTACAAAAAGGGCGACAAGTTGGATTGTTGCAATTACCGCGCAATCACACTGTTGAACGCCGCCTACAAGGTACTCTCCCAACTTTTATGTCGTCGACTATCACCATTTGCAAAGGAGTTCGTGGGGCAATATCAAGCGGGATTCATGGGTGCCCGTGCCACCACGGACCAGATTTTCGCGCTTCGGCAAGTGTTGCAGAAATGTCGCGAATACAACGTGCCCACGCATCATTTATTCATCGACTTCAAATCGGCGTACGACACGATCGATCGAGATCAGCTATGGCAGATTATGCACTACTACGGATTTCCGGATAAACTAACGCGATTGGTCAAGGCGACGATGGATCGAGTAATGTGTATTGTTCGAGTATCAGGGGCAGTCTCGAGTCCCTTTGGATCTCGAAGAGGGTTACGGCAAGGTGATGGGCTTTCATGTTTGCTGTTTAACATCGCTTTGGAGGGTTTGATAAGAAGAGCGGGTATAGACACGAGTGGCACGATATTCACGAAGTCCGTCCAGCTTCTTGGTTTCGCTGACGACGTTGACATCATTACACGTACCTTTGAGAAGATGGCGGAAACGTACATCGGACTGAAAGCTGAAGCCAAACGGATAGGACTTGTCATTAACGTATCGAAAACAAAATACATGAAAGGAAGAGGTTCTAAAGAAGTGAATGCTGACCTCCCTCCCCGGATTCATTTAGACTGTGATGAAATCGAGGTGGTAGAAGAGTTCGTGTATCTGGGCTCACTGGTTACCGCAGACAACGACACCAGCAGAGAAATACAAAGACGCATTATGGCAGGAAATCGTGCCTACTTTGGACTCCGTAGGACGCTGCGATCGAACAAAATTCGCCACCGCACGAAGTTAACAATCTACAAGACGCTGATTAGACCGGTAGTCCTTTACGGCCATGAGACATGGACTATGCTCGTGGAGGACCAACGCGCCCTTAGTGTTTTCGAACGGAAGGTGTTGCGCACCATCTACGGCGGAGTGCAGATGGAAGACGGAACGTGGAGGAGGCGAATGAACCATGAATTGCATCAGCTGCTTAGGGAACCACCCATCGCTGCCACCGCAAAAATCGGTCGCCTGCGATGGGCTGGGCATGTCGTGAGGATGTCGGACGACTGCCCGGTTAAAAAAGTTCTCAATAACGATCCGACTGGAACGAGATGGCGGGGCGCGCAGCGAGCAAGATGGATCGATCAAGTGGAAGGCGACCTGCGGACCCTACGTAGACTACGTGGCTGGCGAATTGCGGCCATGGACCGAGTAGAATGGAGACAACTTCTTCGTACAGCAGAGGAAACCACGGCCTGGAGCTGATTAAGTAAGTAAGATATTCTTTTAAAACATGCGGCTTCCCACATTTTACCGGATGTTGCTCCGGAATTACCGATTCCCGGGAACTTCTTGTCATTTGATGGCCAAATGCTTTATCTAATCAAAACTAGATAAATGTACGAATCAAATGCCACTGGTTTCATCCAAATCGGTTCAACATAACTAAAGTTATGAAGATAGCAAATCATGGGTACCCGGGTACCCTTGTCGCCCTCCTACGTAATAAAAAAAATCAAGGGCCTCCCATTGCTAATCCCCTTTATGGATAGGCACCAAAAAATCCTCAATTACTTAAGATCAACAAGTTTTATGATGTCGCAAAATTTCAATGACGTATGTTTTAAATTGAATGAGTTATAACTATTTTAAAACTGAAAAGGTACCCGGGTACCCTGTCGCACACATAACGGGTAACTAAACAGAAGCTAAAGGACCCTCCTTTAAATTGGCTACAAATAATTACGTTATCAAATAAATGCGTTAGAGCTGTCAAAAGCGCGATGCGCAGACGTGTTGCAACTTGCAAGTAACCCCGGTATTGCAAGTATCCCCGGATGACGGTATATTAAAACTCAAGTTGTTATTTGCGAAATGGTTGAATGATATTTTGCAATTGAACCTAAATAAATTTGGTTTGAATAAAGTGCAGTTGTAAATAGTTTATTGTAAAGCGTGTAATTATTCCCTTAAGGCACAACAGTAATACTAGGTAAAGAGGATGCAAGGTGCTGCTTATTAGTCGCATTGAATCGTGAATTGCGTACAGTCACGTGGTTGGTGAACAGAACCTCAATTAAGCACGATGTCACTATGCGTTTATTGCTAAAAACACTGTCTTTCAGTTGCATGTGTAGCAGTTTGTTCGGACATACGAGAAATGTTCTTGCAAATCCCGATCAGAGAAACCGATAAGTGGTCACAGTGCTTTCTGTGGCGCCAAAATGTGGATGAAGAAGTCCAAGTTTACGTTATCAACGTCGCCATGTTTGGCGCAACTAGCTCGCCGTGCATAGCGCAGTTTGTAAAAAACAAAAACGCGCTCGACTATGCGGAACAGTATCCAAGGGCAGCAGAAGCAGTCACTAGGAATCATTACGTGGATGATTTCCTTGACAGTGTGGACTCAGCAAAAGAAGCAGTAGAGTTGGTGAAACAAGTACAGACTATCCACGCGGCGGCAGGGTTTGAGTTTGGGAAGATATCCTCTAACGTGCAGGAGGTGCTCGATTGTCTTGGGGAATCCGAAACAACAACAAACAAATCGCTGAATCTCGATAAAGACAGGATGTATGAACGTGTCTTAGGAGTGGTGTGGGCGCCAGCAGAAGATCATTTTACCTTCGACGGATCATGTCTCAAGGAAGTTCTGGGCAGCAACGAGATGATTCCAACAAAGCGTCAAGTTTTGCGTATGGTAATGAAGCTTTACGAACCGCTAGGATTCATAGCACATTTCGTGGTGCAGGGTAAAATCCTGATGCAGGAGATCTGGCGAACAGGCACGAACTGGGATGAACCAATAGCTGAGCTGTTGCACGAGTTGTGGAATAGATGGATCGAGTGGTACGAGACCATTGGCGAAGTTAAGGTTCCCCGTTACTTGTTTGGCCCCTTTCTCCCCAGTCAAGTAGATGAAGTTCAAATTCATGTGTTCACGGACGCAAGCGAAGCGGCATGTGCGTGCGTGGCATATTTGAGAGTCGTATCCAACGGAGAAGTGCACTGTTCATTGATCGCAGCAAAAACGAAGGTTGCACCGCTTCGTTCGCAGTCAATACCACGCTTAGAACTGGTGGCTGCCATGAGGGGTTGCCGGCTGTTGCACAGCATCTGTTCGGCACTTACGATAAAAATACAAAAGCGTTTTCTGTGGACAGATTCAGGAACGGTTCTCGCGTGGCTTCGTGCCGATAGCCGCAAATTTTACCAATTTGTTTCTTTCCGCGTTAGCGAGATCCTCTCGCTTACGAGTAGAGACGAGTGGCGCTACGTACCATCTCGACTAAACGTAGCGGATGATGCCACCAAGTGGAGTTCAGGATTATCATTTTCTCCAAACTGTCGCTGGTATCAAGCTCCGTTCTTTCTGCTGGATCCGGAGTGTCAGTGGCCTAAAGAAAAGGTAGCAGAATCGGTTGAAGTAGACGTTACCAGAGAAGAATTGAATGTAGTTGCTTTGCATCAAATTATCGAAGAAGTGATCGATGTAAACCGTTTCTCGAGTTGGAGCAGGCTTCTTCGTGCGATGGCATACGTTTACCGAGCCGTTGCAGTTATGAAACGCTCACCAATGGAAGAGAGACATCCAACGATTCTAGTTCAAGACGAGTTTGCGAGAGCTGAACGTACACTATGGCGTCAAGCTCAATCGCAAGCATATGCAAACGAAGTACGTTTGATTTCGGAAGGACGAAGCGTTGCAAGAGGGAGTACACTGCAATCACTCGTACCGTTTTTTGATGAACACGGGTTGATACGCGTTGGCAGCCGAATTGGAAATGCTCCAAATATTCCATACGCTGCAAAGTATCCGGTGGTATTGCCCAGAAATCATCGCGTCACATATCTCATAGTACATAGCTACCACCAACGGTTCCTCCATGCCAACTGTGAAACCGTATGCAATGAATTACGGCAAAAGTTTTATATACCGAAGATGCATGTTTTAGTTCGTAGCGTAGGCCGCGAATGTCAGTATTGCGAAATCAGACGGGCTGCGCCAGCGCCACCAACGATGGGGCCGTTGCCAAAGGTCCGCTTGACACCATTCATAAGGCCGTTTATATATGTTGGCGTGGATTATATGGGACCATTCGAAGTGAAAGTAGGACGAAGCTTAGTGAAGCGGTGGATATGCTTATTTACCTGCCTCACAGTGAGAGCGATTCATTTAGAACTAACCCATAGCCTATCTACCAACTCGTGCGTTATGGCGTTTAGGAGATTCGTAGCGAGACGAGGTGCACCATTAGAAGTTTTCTCCGATAATGGTACCAATTTCGTAGGTGCAAGTCGCAAATTGTCTGAGGAATTGCAACGAGCCACAGAAATAAATAAGCACTGCGCTGTTACATTCACGAACGCTCACACACAGTGGCACTTCAACGTTCCGGCGGCTCCGCATATGGGAGGGCCATGGGAGCGTATGGTGAAGTCCGTAAAGGTTTCGATGAAGGCGATATCCGATTGTCCACGACACGTAAGCGACGAAGTGTTGGAAACAATCATGATAGAGGCTGAAGGTATCGTTAACTCCCGTCCACTAACCTACGTACCATTGGAAACAACAGACGAGCAAGTTTGATCGTAAGTAAGTTGGAAGATACGGTAATTTAATTGAAACCTGTTTAACAAATATATATTCAAGATTATAGATTTCTTTGCGAAGTAAAGTTTAAGCAACGTGAGCATCAGAAAAGATAATTGTATTTCAAGGTACGTTTAAATAGTAACTAAAATAGTGCAGAAATTGAGAATTTGTAACCTAGAATTTAATGTGCATACTTACCATACTTACCTTTAGCGATTCCTCACTGAACCTGTTTGCCGTAGACCTAAAACGTGGAAAATTCAAAGAACACTGAAAATGTGAGAGATTTATACTTACTTTTGATATATATAACTTACTAAAAGATATTCAATAAATTACAGCTTTAAAGCTGCTACACATGCAACTGAAAGACGGTGTTTTTGGCAACAGCGTTGATAAAAGTACGAGTAAAAGCTGAAGAAGGCAAGGGGCCTAGTACATTTGATATGATTTAAATAAGTACTGGAATATCGCGGAATATCAAATATTTCAAGTAAATGAAGCTATATGCTTTCATTTTGTGACAGTTTTCGTGGTTTGGTCCATTTTGACAATTTCTATTTCATTTTAGAAATAAAATTTACTTAATACTGGCGATCTATTGGAATTGTTTAACGTTATGAGGTAACTTTCGTAACGCTAAAAAAGGCACAAAATAGCAACCACCAATATTCGGACCAGGTCGCCCTATTTGTACCACTGAATGGTTAGCTAATTATTGTTTTCTTGCTCGGTCACAAATCGTGCATACTTCAAAAGTTGATTTGTTTCGAAAACTATCCAAACAATGCGCGCTACTGGCAGCTACCACGGACCCGTGGCAAAAGATTGGTGGTCTGATTTGAATATTCATTCGCGTCAACAGGTGCTCCTGCCATGTGCAAAATATGCCCGAAACGCACTACTCGTACGTACGCGCAACGGACAACCGGCCCAGCTTCCGAGCGGGTTGCTCATTTGCATATGCCTATACAACACAAAGCAAATAAATTTCCATACGATTACGATGTGGAAGTGAACGGACACGACAATATGGGCTTGAGAACCAGTCTGCTGGGGGTTTATTTGCACCGACCGAGCTCATCTTCAAGTTGAATGCTATCGCGGCATCCCGCGGCTTTCGCTCACCGAGAAGCTGGTTTGATTCGTTTAATTAACAATTTTACCTGTTCGATTAGTCAGACACTCACCAACGGGTGATAAAGGTATGTTTTCTCTTAATCGGTCCAGTTTCTCTCAGGAAATTTACGCTTATTTCGCGACGGCGACACTTGACCCAATCTGGGTGGGTGCCGAATCGATGCCGCTTTCCTTTCTTTTGGTCTGGCCAAAGCCAAATGAAACCCATCAAAACCCATTAGGCACGAAATCGCGCTCGTTGGTGTGCTGATTTTTAAGCTTTATCGTCTGCTAATATCGATCGCATCCTCGTTTCAGCCATATCTTACACCGAACAAAATCGAACGTGATTTTGAAGAGCCACTTAAGAGGTAGAAACGTTGAAAAACCTTCTCATCATCATCGGCTACACTCCACCACTCGATCGGTACACTTCAGTCCGTTTATTCCTGTTTTCCCATACCGACGAGCAGGGAAATAAAAAGCAAAGTGCGATATGTAAAATTAAACGAAACTCTTCAATAACCACCAAACAACACTAAACGACACGGCGGTAATACCAAATTTGCCAAACAAGTTCTTTCCGATCTCGAATCACAGTCGTAGGCTTGCCTTTGAATCGCCAGTCCGATCAATACTTTCTTCCCGGTATATTGAAACGGATGGCTCCGAAAAACGATTTCGTCGAATCGTGAAAAGTCCAGCAAGATTCACCTCTGCTCTGCGGATGGACTTGAACGACTTCTGACGAGTACTATAGTACATTTGCTCCAAATTGGCTCTCGTAAAAAGTATCAGATTAAAGGCCAAAAAAACAGTTCATCTTCGGCCATCTCGGCAAGCCTAATGGCGGGCGGCCAATAAAAGCTGGGAAAGTTGACGAACTAAGAAGGTGTAATGTTCATCTTATCTCATCCACTTTTCCGGCTTCAGAAGAGCGAAATGTGGCGTATTTCTTTCGAAACTTTCACCTTTGCTCGATTTGCAGAACCTGCACAGATAGATATTGGATGACGAGAGCAGAGTACTTAACCTATTGGCCGGAGTGAATGCAATCTGAAAGTGATCCTCGCGGTTTCACATGGGGCTTCGGTTGAATAGATAAGCAAATGGAGGGAAATTTTGAACGAATTGGCAAACTTTTTGCAATTATATCTAGAAATGAAGGGAATGATCTCGTGTATTTTGTTGTTCAATAAAAGGTTTACCAGCAAAGAAAAGTGAGCGGCTACAAATTAGCTTCTAAAAAAACAAACAGCTGCTCGGTCCTTCCACCGATCCAACTAATAGCATCTATAAAGCAATAAAATATGTACTGATGATCGTGGAAAATAGTTTCAGGTACCATGCTGCGTTCACGGTTAGACCCGTGACGATCGAGAGCAAACGTATCCCCGACACACGTACACGGCCCGGTGCTGCAGGCGTCGTCCCTATCTAGATCAGTTGATGATAAAGTGATGACTGTATCAGAGCGGCTTCGTCAGTTCTCGCAAATAGGCAGCCCCGCCGAGTAAGAGTCGCCGCACTCGCAGGAGCATGGGAACTTGACTCTCGTGCGGATTCGGCCGGCTGCAGGACGGGGGCTGACAGGCAGGTACATGCTCGTTTAACATGATTACGAAGCGCGATTCCTGCGCCCAGCACCGCCGAGGAATTTGCGTCAAGTCGTTCGCTGTCTGGCGCACACCGGTCTGGACTCCGTGGAACTTCAGGTGAATCATCGTCTGATGGGCACGGAGAAGAAATAAATCAGACTAGGATGAACCACGCAGCACTCGTTAGAAAGCACCACTGCCATTAGCCGGAGGGCATACTGTTTAAGACCTGTCGGGCAGGGACAGGGCTCAATTCACGACTGCCGGTGAAATATCAAATAACTTACGCGCTGGGACCTCGAAAAATTTGTTTGTTGACGAATTTTTGCGTAACTATAGTTGTCTAATGATGCACGGTAGGAACTCACCTGAAATGAAAAAGGAAAAGAAAAATATGTACAATTAAAAGCGGGCTTGGTTGAACAGGCACAGAAAATCATTTCAGTGGAAAGTATAAACAAATTCAGTACTGATAGGTACATATTTTTGAATTGATTACGCATGGATGACTTAAATAAATGCTTTAAAAGTAATAATATCTTCAAAATAAATAATAATGTAATTTGCAAATTGTGAGCCAGTATTTAGTATGACGTCAGTTTGGAT
This sequence comes from Sabethes cyaneus, assembly GCF_943734655.1. Lineage (NCBI taxonomy): Eukaryota > Metazoa > Arthropoda > Insecta > Diptera > Culicidae > Sabethes > Sabethes cyaneus. The sequence continues at coordinate 85,137,502 of NC_071354.1, forward strand.
CAACATTGACACCAATTTAATTTATTTTAATATAATAACTAGGTATCGTACCCGGAAATACCTCCCCATAATAGCAAATTTAGGACTTCAATCAGTACAAATACAGAGTGCATAACATAACATCAGAAAATAAAGAAAACTACGACGGTATTTCTATTTTCCCGACGTTTGTTTGCCGACGTTTGTTTGTCGACGATAGTTGACAGCCTTATCCACGATTCACTTCACCCGAAGGTTTATTATGTCATTTCGGAATGACAGTATGGATTCGTGAAAAAATGTACGACTATTACCAACTTGATGGCAAATGTTTTTTCACTGACGAGTACGCATAAATAATGTCAGCGAATCGATGTGGTTATACCGATTTTGCTAAAACCTTCGATGGTTGACACGGTTGATACTATCGTGTCTTAAAAGTCGTATTGCAGTCGTATGTGTTGAAGCAACCAGATCTCTTCGATTTGAGATACAATCGGGTCTGCCCCAAGGAAGCAACTTGGGCTCACTGATTTTTATTCTTTTTCTAAACGACTTGTGTTTCACGATAAAATCGTCCAAGTATATCTTTGCCGACGATTTGAAGTTCTATCGAGTAGTAGCTTGCCTGCTCTGCCATACTGCCGATATCAATTAATTATTAAATTAATGCAAACTGAACGGAATGGACGTGAATGAGCAGAAATGCAAAGTCATCTCATATTGTAAAAATAGACATGTCACCTTGTTCGATTATAAAATGGTTACAGCTAGCATTTTAGCATTTACCGAGCAGATTGACTGAAAGATTTGAACATTTTTCTGGACACAAAACTGTGTTTTACTCAGCACGTTACACCAATTACTCCTGACCAACGCTTTAATATGTATGGCAACGTTTGCGAATAGGAGATCTATTCAACTTAGTGCGTGTCTGCACTCCACATTAGGAGCGGCTCACAACAGCGTCTCATTCACAGCGGACAGCTGAATTAAGAAACGTTAGATCTCGTCGCTAAAGCTAATATAACTGCACCTACTCAAAACTTGGCAGTATGGCCTTAGTAAGGTAACCTACCTGAAAAAACGATTATGGAACATTCAAGAAAAAACGAATCAGAATATTAGACATGAACTAAGCCAACGTAACAAGGATAATGAATGGACATTCGGTACTCGGTACTACAAATTCCATAGGAGGCGACCGGGTGCTGCTTTAACAGCTTGAAACCCGCAAACTTGGCATCATAACTCTACAGGATATCAGTCGTAAAGGAAGAGTCGTTTGAAAGATTCACGGAGAAAAGGCTCAGTTTTACCACAGCGGAGGCACTAATAACGCACAGGGAATAGGCTTTGTCGTGTTGGGTAGAATCCAAAGTCACGTAATAGATAGGAAGGCTATCAACGGAAGGTTGTATCTCTTGCGGGTAAAAGACGGTTTCTTCAACTACACCATCATAAACGTGTACAAAGAAGCGTTCTACGTGCAGCTGGAGATGACTAACGACAGCTGTTTTCCACGGGACATCAAGGTATTCATCGGGGATATGAACGCCCAGACTGGCAGGAGGTGATGTATGAACCAGTGATCGGGCCCCATGACCTGCACTTCGACACGATGCCAGCGGATGCATCAACTTTGACGGAGTACCGGAGTCTGTTGATCAGCATCACTTTCTTCCCCCGTAAAGATATCCGGAAATCACCTGGTCAAAAAATATTGAACCAAACTTATCGTATTCTCAGCAATGGTCGGTTTAACATGAACATCGCCAACATACGCTCCCTGCGGGATGCGGGTATCAACTCGAGTCATTACCTAGTAGCAGTACATTTACGCTCAAATTATCGACAATATACACCTCGCAATAACCCCGCAAGTTGTCGCGAACTATGTGCGTGTACTGCATTGATGTAGCTAGGAAAATTCCTTGGAGGAGTCTAGGGGCCGTCTTCCAAAAAAAATATCACTGTGTCTGAAAATACCGATTTACTAGTAACTGCAGATATATAATGTTCTCAGCATGAATATATTATTTATTTTATTGTGCTGAGTCATCACGTCGATGTAAAGAGAAATAAGAGTGTTCTAGCGGCAAACTAGTGCCATCGTCGTCGTTGCCATCAGCAGCATAGAGCCGGGGTGGCTCGTGCTGTTTCAAGTAGTCGTCTTCATTCAACTTTATCTTAGGCCAGTCGTTGCCAATTTCCCAGTCGTCCTGGTTCGACCTGGTCAAGCCATTCTTCATGTTAAGTCCCCCTGTTTCTGATGCCGGTGGGGTTGTTGAAGAAAACCATTTTCGTCTCATTGTCGTCCGGCATCCTTACGACGTGTCCAGCCCACCGTAGCTTACCGACCTTTGCCAGCTGTACAACGAAAATTTCTCCAAGCAGTGCCTTTAGCTCGTGATTCATACGCCTCCGTCACTCTCCACTTTCAGTTTGTACTCTGCCAAATATCGTTCGCAGCACTTGCTGCTCGAGCACGGCATGGGCGCGTATCTCCTCTATGCGTAGCGTCACGGCCTCAAATTCATAAACCGGTCTAATAAGGGTTTTGTGCATCTTGATCGTAGCGTTTTGCAAAGGGTAAAGTAGGTCCGACTGCCCGCTTGAATATGCCGCTGGATTTCATTACTAGTGTTATCGTACGCGGTCACCAGCGATCCCAAATACGCGAACACATCTATCACTTTTAGATCGTCGTTGTCAACGGCTACCGTCCGTGGAAGGCACGCGTTTATTTCTTTTCAGCCTCTTCCTTTTATGTATTTGGTATTCGATGCATTTATTCAGTCTGGCCTAGATTGCCTCCGCTGTCGCAAAGTTCCTGGCTATGATATCAAAGTTATCTACAAAGCCTAGAGGTTGGCTCATCTTGGTGAAAATCGTGCCTCTCGTTTCGGTACCAGCTCATCGGATCACCTCCTCAAAAGCGATGTTGACCAGTATACAGGATAAGCCGTCGGCTTGTCTCTACTCTCGCCGCGTCTCGCGAGTGTCCCCGAGATGCGCACGAAACACGTCACTCGATTCAATGTAGCTCTGATAAGTCGCCAGAGCTGGTCTCGATCGACAGTATCGTATGCCGCTCTGAAGTCAATCAAGATGTGATGTGTGGGCTCGTTGTGCTTCCGACATTTCTGCAAGATCGGATGGTAAAATTTTTGGTTCGTAGTTTCGCGAGACCCCATGAAGCATACTGGTGTCTGGATGAGGTATCCCGAGATAGTTGCAGCGGTCGAGCCTACCATAGATGCCTTTTTATAGATGGGACAAACCCCCTCTACCATCCATTTCTCCGGTATCTTCTCCTCCTCCCAAATCTTGGAAACAATTCAGTACGGAACTGTTGATAGCGTTCCTCGGCTATGTTTACAAAGCTCTGCCGGTAGACAGACGTTACCAGCAGCTTTCTCGGTCTTCAGCAACCCGATTTCTCGTTTGGTTTCCTGGAGATCAGGTGCCGGGTCATTACTATCATCCACGAACACTCCTAGGTTAATTTCCATTCCGCCTCCTTCTGCAACTTCGCCATTGATGTCTTTATGCATCCACCTGTCGACCACCTCGTGTTCGTTTGTGATTAGATTCCCTTTCTCATCCCTACACATTTCAGATTTTGGAGTTCAATATCGCAACTACAGAGCTGTAGTGTTGCGTTGTAGCTGCAAGGTTGCCAAGTCTGCCTTGACAAGCGAGTGGTCGTAGGTTCGAATAGTAGTAGAAACAGACCATTCGATGTGAAGTGACAAGTGGGTATGAAATGGGGAAGGCAAATAAGGAGCGTCCAATATAGCTCTAGCCATCCCAAGCCCCTACCTAGCGCCTCCACGTGGCCATACCTGGTAATGCTCTATTGAGTAGCCAAGCTAGGAGGTGCGATGCTGGGTGGTTTCTTGATTTCAAAACCGAGGTTTTGGGCAGACGGCGGAGCCACACGGCCTAGCTAAGTGGTAAGCCTAATAAGTTATTTTAATTATTTTTTTCGTTTTAGCTTATGAAGCATCTCCTGCTATATAGCAAAAACTTTGGCCAAAACGAGTTTTAATACTGCATATGGATACCAGAATGAAAAATTAAATTAACTATTAGAAGCACTTATGGAACGTTAAAGGGCGCTACTTTATTTCATACGAAGGACTGCTGGTGAGATTGTTCTATTTTTACCTATATATAAAACATTTCATCTTAATATCATATTATTAACAGTATTATTATTGAAATCATAAATGTGGAAGGCTGGATGATGGAGTGGATTGGCAACCTAAATCCTTAAGGTCTGAAGCAAATATGGCATTTCTCAATTCAAAACAAACAAATCATCACGTGGGTTAAAGTTGGTACAGCGAAATTGATTATTACATGGAAGGATCCTAATGCTGGAAGGCGACTCTTATAACCCCGGAATGCGTACAAGTGCATCTGCTTGTGGGTCCGCCCAATCCCTTTTGGCCCTTCTGTAACAGCATTAGTGTGAAATTCATTTGATAATCAAATTTGGATCTACTGTAATTCTACCCACATACATTGGCAACTACTTGAAATGATGGTGGCTTTCCCCTACTACTACCTACTACTACTATTCGATGTGAAGTGACAAGTGACTTTAGCGTGAGTTCATTCTCAGGTCACTCCAAATTCTTCCTTCTGGGATTTTACCAACAATTAAGCGTCTTACCAAGGTAAATTCTAAGAATGGTACATGCTCGAGGTGCGAATGAAGCATCTTGTCCAAGGGCAAATTATAACTAGTATCCACACTTCCTGGCTAGAGAGCATCGATTGGTTCAAAAGTAGTAAAAAGTATAAAGAAAAAAAATGTAGTACAAACCCACAGGCACTTAGGTACGGATAATAAGCAGTTCGCTCACTGTAAACGATAGGAATCTCCAAGCAGTGCCTGTAGCTCGTGATTCATACGCCTTCGTCACTATTAGCTTACCGTTCTTACTTCGCCAAAAATAGTCCGCAATATTCATTTCAAGTACGGGAAGTGCACGTATGTCTTCCGTAAGCAAAGTTAGAGTCTCAAGTCCGTAGAGGACTACCGGTCTGATTAGCGTTTTGTACATCGTCAGCTTTGTGCGGCGGCGTATGCTCCTAGATCGAAGCGTCTTGCGGAGGGTAAAATATGCTTGATTTCCAGGTTGAATGCGTCGTTGGATCTGCTTACTCGTATTATTGTCGACGGTGGCCAGAGATCCCAAATATACGAACCACTTCCAGTTCATCACCGTCAATAGTCACTATCCGTGGGAGGCAAACATTGTTTTCTCTGGAGCCTCTTCCTACCATAAATTTGGTTGTCGACGCATTGATTTGTAACCCTATCCTCATAGCCTCTCGTTTCGATGCCCGCTTGCCGGATCACACCTTCAATAGCGATATTGAATAACATACAGGACATTCCATGCCCTTGATTCAAAAGGACTCGAGAGTGTCCCCGAATCACGCACGTAGCACACTTTTCGCTCCAGAGTAGCTTTGATCAGCCGCGTCAGTTTGTCCGGAAAACCGTACTCGTGCATTATCTGCCATAGCTGTTCACCTGTATCGTATGGTGCCCTAAAATCGACGCAAATATGATGCGTGGGCACATTGCATTCTTGACATTTCTGAAAGATTTGTCGGAGAGTAAAAATTTGATCCATAGTAGCACGGGCCCCCTTAAAGCCCGCCAGATACTGCTCTACCAATACTCTTGTTATTGGGGATAGACGACGCAACAAAATCTGGGAGAGCACCTAGTAGGCGGCGTTGACCAACGTGATGCCGCGATAATTACAGCAATCTATCCGGTCACCGTTTATGTAGATGAGACAGACAACACCTTCCATCCACTCCGCCGGTAGTTTCTCCTTTTCCCAGATCCTAGAAATTATACAATGAAGTGCCGTTGCTAGCGGTTCTAGGCCATTTTTGTAGAGCTCTGCCAAGAGTCGATCCTTTCCGGCGGCTCTATTATTCTTCAGCTGACGATTTTCTGTAGGTTTTTGTAGGTCCATATTACAAGCTCATTGAACAGCCTGCTGCAATTTCGGTGTATCATTGACGGTCACCTGTCTTTGCCGCTTAAGTCAGCTCAAAGCCGGCTATTGCCTCTCTCCGCCTGTCGCTCATTCTACAAGTTTCATCCGAAATCCACTCTCTCCGCTCGATGCGCACTTTACCGAAAGTTTCGTCATTGGTGATGAAGGCGTCCTTGATGCCGGTCTGTTGTTCTTCGATGGTTCCACCTGGTTTAGGCTGGCAAATGAGTGAACATGTGCAAATATATCACCTCTGTTTTCTAACTCCTATCTCTACCTCCACGAGGTGCCGGCTGGGGTACGGTAGCCAAAGTTGCGCACCTGGTGGTACGCAACTTTGGTTGTCGTATGCAGACAGAGAAGGTGGAACACTCGCCGTGTGGTTTCCGGCTACCTAATCGTGCAGTTCGGTGCAGGATTTTCGGAGGGCGCGGCTGCGGGGTGGGAGCACACCGGGAGAGAGTTATTTTCTCAGCTGGCTTAGCACAGAGAGAGAGAGAGAGAGAGACTCTTAATCGGTCTGTTTTACACAATCTGCACTTACGCCCTTTGGCGGTTGGTGCCGAATTGTACGTTTGGGCAAAAATTGAGCCACGGGACCTGATCCTGCCGGGAGTCGGCAAATCAGGTGCCCCTAAGTCAAGGTCTATCTCCGTGCCGATGACTGAATGGCTGGAGGGGTGAAAACATGCCAGTCGCGAACGGAGTGCTTTGGGCATCTTGCCCCTACTGTGCCATGCGGGGCTCTGGTACGGTCGATCTTTGTTGTCCCTTGCGTTTCGTGGGAACAGCATAGTAGTCCTGCCCAATTTCCCTTATGGGTTTTACGCCAAGTGCGTTCTGGCCAACTTAATTGGCTTCGCTTACAATTTGCTGTCTGATCTGTGTTGGAGATTGTTTGTGCATATACTCCGCTAGTCAAATAGTTAGAGTCGCACAAATAAATCTTCAACACAAACGGGCAGCAAATTTGTATTTATGCGAAAAACTTTTTAATGGCTCTGTCACCATCGCATTGGTCCAGGAGCCATATTTTCGCAAGGGGTACTTTCATTCGACGGATATTGGAAACCAGAACTTTGCTGTTTTCAGCAAAACTGGTATGACAAATCCTCGTTTGATGCCCAGGGCATGCATATTGTTGCATAGGTCAATTAGTGCATGCCTTATCTCTGAGTTGACTACTCGAGATATTTGTGCAGTCACAGTAGAACTCGTCGTGGATGATGTCCATAGGCGCTATGTCTACTGTTCTGCATACTTACCACACGATGAACCGTCTCCCAGCGACGATTTCAGAAATGTGGTGAGATACTGCCAATCTAGTGGGCTTCCGCTCATTGTAGGCAGTGATGCCAATGCCCATCACATCATTTGGGGCAGCTCGGATATCAATCTGAGAGGCTCTGATTTGATGGAATATTTGAGTGGTACCAACCTTGGAATACTCAACATTGGCAATTGTCCAACTTTCATACGAGCTGGTAGAGAGGAAGTGTTAGATATAACACTCTGCTCTAACAGGATCAGTCATGAGTTGGCACAATGGCATGTTTCAAATGAGACACCAATATCTGATCATTGCTTTATATATTTTGATCATTTGGGTGTCTCCTTGAACGCTGCAACATTTCGCAATCCGAGATTTTCTGACTGGGAACTCTTTGAGGAGGAACTGGCGACGAAATTTCAAGGATTCGAACCAACGATTGAGTCATCGATCGACTTGGATGTGGCTGTAGATGTCACAACATCTTTTATTGCGGAAGCTTTTGAAGTAGCTTGCCCACTAAAAACTATTAAAACGACTAGAGGAACACCATGGTGGAACTCTCATCTCGCGGAACTAAAGAAACGATGCAGGAGAGCCTGGAATAGACGTCGGAGGGATGGCGTGGAGCCTTTCAAGCAGGCCCGGAAAGCCTATGCAAAGGCTTTACGATCTTCAGCACGCACGAGCTGGCACAGGTTCTGTAGCAACGTTTCCAGTTTCGGCGAGGCAAGTCGACTTAATAAAATACTGTCAAAATCGAAAGATTATCAGGTTAATAACATTCGAAGTTCGAACGGTGAATATTGTTCGAATGACAATGAAATCCTGGAATGTCTCTTTTATAGTCACTTTCCGGGCTGTGTGGAACCTGAAGTTCGAAACGATCCAGAAATCGTTTTAGGTGGCTTAGACTCATGGGCTTTTGCTCGGAGACTTGTCACAACTGAAGCGATTGAGTGGGCCGTGAACAGCTTCTCTCCATACAAATCTCCTGGAACAGATGGAATATACCCTATTCTACTGCAAAAAGGATTCAAGTACTTCAAACACATTCTGAGAAGGATGTTTGTGTGTAGTATTGCTATTGGGTACATCCCAACTCAATGGCGTGAAATAACCATTAAGTTTATTCCTAAAGGTGGACGCGCGACATACGAGCAAGCCAAAAGTTTTAGACCAATCAGTCTAACGTCTTTCTTGCTTAAATCACTTGAGCGGATTGTTGATCACCACATCCGCGAAACAAGCTTAGTAGAAGTTCCTCTTCATTCAGCACAGCATGCTTATCAAAGTGGCAAGTCTACAACCACTTTATTACATGATGTGGTGGATAAAATTGAGGTTGCTTTTTCACAAAAGGAATCTTGCTTAGGAACTTTTTTGGATATTGAAGGCGCGTTTGATAACGTATCTTTCGCTTCCATTTTGGAGGCTGCTCGTTATCATAATGTGCCTTCAATAATCATAAAGTGGATAGAACAAATGCTTAGTAACCGATTGCTTTTTTCGTCCTTACGGCAAGCAAGCATTTGGAAGCAAAGTGTTTGTGGATGTCCACAAGGTGGCGTTCTCTCGCCTCTTTTATGGAACCTTGTGGCGGACGGCCTATTGAGGAAACTCAATGGTCTAGGCTATCCGTCATATGGTTTTGCGGATGACTATCTCATCCTAGTAGTTGGAAAGTGCATAAGCACATTATTTGACTTAATGCAGCAGGCACTACGTGTCGTAGAAACGTGGTGCCGAGAAACTGCACTTTCGGTAAATCCGAGCAAAACATCTATCGTCTTATTTTCAAGACGTAGAAATACCAATGGAGCTCGCGCTCTGCGCTTTTACGATTCGGATGTTGATGTTGTGAACGAAGTGAAGTACGTGGGGTTGATTCTCAACTCCAAGCTTGACTGGTCCACAAATATTGATTTCCGAATTAAAAAAGCGTGCATGGCCTTTGGGCAATGTAGACGAGCAATTGGCAACTCTTGGGGGCTTAAACCCAAATACATACACTGGTTATACACGGTCGTTGTCAGACCAATACTGGCGTATGGTTGTCTTGTATGGTGGCAGAGAGGGGAAGTTGTGACTGTCCAGACAAAGCTAAACCATCTTCAAAGGATGTGTTTAATGGCAATGTCTGGTGCATTTACCACAACTCCTACTGCCGCCCTAGAAGCTATTTTCAATATTAAACCTCTACACTTCCACCTGAAGCAAGAGGCACTAATATGTGCTTATCGACTACACGCGATTGGCCTTTGGCAGTCTGTGGACGGTTCCACTGGTCATACTCGACTGTGGTCGCAAATTGTTGCTGAGGACAAGTTTGCCCTTGCTCCTAGCGATGTAACGCTCATGCGTACTTTCCCGTATAGGACTTTCTCAAGTGACTTTCCTCCTAGAGAGGATTGGATGTCAGGCTACATGGAAAGGAAAATTTCCGACTATGTGGTCTGTTATACCGATGGTTCCTTGTACGAAGGTCGCGCGGGTGCTGGTGTTTACTGCCGTGAGCTGGAATTGGAGGAATCCTATTCGTTGGGTAGTTACTGCACCGTTTTTCAACCTGAAATCTTTGCAATTATGTGCGGAGCTCAGTTTGCACTTCAGAAAGAACTGATAGGCAAGATTATCTACTTCTGTTCTGACAGTCAAGCCGCTATAAAAGCCCTTTGTGCGGCTAATTCTAAATCTAAAACAGTCATCGCCTGCCACACCCAATTAGAAGAACTAAGCATTCTAAATGCCGTTCATCTGGTTTGGGTTCCTGGCCATTCTGGTATAACCGGAAATGAATGGGCTGATGAACTAGCAAGATCTGGAGCAGAAAAGTCGGTTTTCGGACCGGAACCTGCTTTACCAATTGCGGCATGTTGGATAAAACAAAAGATTCGATCTTGGTTTTCATCTGAACATGTACGTTATTGGGAAAATCTTGAAACTTGTCGTCAAACGAAAAGTTTCATTGTTAAGCCTTGTGAGAAGGTTGCGAAATTTCTTTTGCAACACTCAAAGGTAAATTGCAGTATTCTTGTCAGATCACTGACTGGTCACTGCAGACTAAATTATCATATGGCTACGATTCAGCGAGCTGAATCGTTTCATTGTAATTTATGTGAATCCGACTACGGTACACCATATCACGTAATTTGCAACTGTCCTGCAGTAGCACAATTGCGTCATAGGATCTTTGGATCCTACGTCTTAAATGAATCGGATTTTAGGAAACTAAAATTACGAGACATTTTGATGTTCCTTACCGAAAGCGGTATTGAGCTATAAGCTCTTATTTATCATGAGTATACCCCCCAGGGGGTGTACTTTTGATAAGTTAACTACCAAGGATTGCAGTATCCCCTCGGGGATACAAAAATCTCTCGGTATATATATGTTTGTGTTTGTCCAAATTCCTCATCCACCCCTTCCTATTCCTCCTGTTTTCCTTCCCGTCCTCATCAGGTAAATGATGACACGGGCAAGATGGGCAAGGCACAAATCTTCCACATGATTGTGAGGAACGTGCTGCTCGAGCCAAAGATGCTGATACCTGATACCTGATAAGTCAGCTCAAAGCCGGCTATTGCCTCTCTCCGCCTGTCGCTCATTCTACAAGTTTCATCCGAAATCCACTCTCTCCGCTCGATGCGCACTTTACCGAAAGTTTCGTCATTGGTGATGAAGGCGTCCTTGATGCCGGTCTGTTGTCCTTCGATGGTTCCACCAGGTGGCAGCTCCGAAGCTAGGGCTTCGACAAATCGACAAAGGTCCGTTTCACCTCATGATTCTCCAGTCAGCGGTCATCGTAACGACACCCAAGTATCTCAGCGATAACAAGGTGATAGTCGGATTTATTATCGATGCTGCGCTTGTCGCGTATATCAAGAAAGCTTCTTAACTTCTCTACTTAAGTGTAGAGTGAGCGATATACTTATACTTCAAACTACTTTAAAGTTTGTTCTGAAGTCAATCTCGGTGTCACGCCTGTCACGCCGAAGACTCGGGTTCAAATCCCAACCCTGCAGAAGTCACGAATGACCCAAGCTTTTAAAGTGACTACACGGAAAGAAATTTGATTCCGATGCCATGAATGAAATCATGAAATCATGAAATGTGAATTCCTGTCAAATCATGACTGAACTGCCATATCAGACAGCACAAAATCATGAATAATAGTTCATGATTTTGCGTTGTGTTGTACAGCAAAAAGCTCGTGATATCATGATTATTATTCATGGTGTATTTTCATAAATCATAAACTAGAAACCTGGAATCATGAATCATTTTGCTCGCTTTGGAGATCAAATTTCTATCCGTGTATAATCAAACAAAAAAGCTTGCTCTACCTTACCCACTCCTTCCCCACTGCCAGTACCATCACCAATTTAGCTATCCCTAACGAGGACTCATTGCGTTCCTCTGAACAGTATACTTAAGAGTATTAGAACTTTTTGATTCTTTTCGGTGAAAATCAAAAACTGTTGATTTGTTCTTATACTATTAGTGCCACGGTGATCTAAATAAACAAATACAGTATACTTAACTTTGAAAGTGACTTTTGCACGGTCAAGAGGCTTTATTGTAGTAATAAAGAATTCAGAATTAAGGAAAGGTAATGAGGAATTTAAGAGTAAACCCATGGGAAAAGTCACTTGACATCGAATGGTCTGATTCTACGCATCAAAGCAGACTCTGTAACCTTGCGGCTGCGGCCCCCCTTCTTACTGGTTACTTACATTATTGCTGACATTGACACCATGAGGAGGTAGGGGATCCATAGTTGAAAGCTCAATTTCTCTAAGTGGGAACGTTTAGCAATTTAGCAAGGAGTTTATTTTTCATAAAGATTAGGGATATGCCCTGCAGAGTGCTTTCCCTAGTCATCTTCCTTCGATTGTTGCCATTACCCAATAGATTCGTGAGAAGTTATTAGGTCAGTTTCATGGAAGATCGGACTTTCACGGCCTAAATCGTTATTGACTTCAAAGCTGTCAATTTATGCTCAGATCCTTTCATGACAGCTAGTAATATAAGAGAATTATTTTGCACTTTAGTTTGAAATGACAAACTTTCGGATTTTTAAACGCCGCCACTGGCACACATATTCGAAGCAGGAATTCAAGTTATAGACGACTGTACACAATATTTTGCTATCTTTATTAGAGTTGATTTTCACCAAATGCTGGCTTCTAAGATCGTACCTTGAGTTAATAGAGGGTGTCCCACATCGAATTGCATCTCAGAAGAAACGCTGTAGAAATTTACCTAATTGACCGATCCTTTTCAAACTTTCAGACAATAAAATATAACCCATTAGTAAGCTTTTGGCATATTTATTTCATTCACCTTCACTACCATAACCACATGCTTCCAACTTACACTTAACTCCCCTCAAAAAAATTTGTGCAACATCTCGCTGCAGCTTCTTCTGTACGGAAACCAACTTTTTCTTCATGTCTTCCTCAGATTTGACCTCCTTAGGATACGTGCGTAGTGTTTTGCTTCATAATAACCTTAGTTCCGGTGCGTTGGGGGGTTCATGTCATTGGGTACGAAAGTAACCCCGTTGGCTTTGTACCACTCCATGACAACCTTTGAATAGTGGCACGAAGCTAGATCCGGCCAGAGAATCGTAGGACCCTCGTGTTGCTTCAATCGAGGAAGCAGACGCTTCTGTAGACACTCCTTGAAGTAGATCTGACCGTTTACAGTCGCGGTAGTCACGAACGGCGCACTCTGTTTGTCACACGAGCAGATCGCTTGCCAAATCGTGGCAAACTTTGAAAGTTTCTACATCCTAACTTCCTCCGGAACATCAAACTTGTGCTGGGCGGGATGTACAGTAGCCCCGGTAGGTGCCGGAAGTTCGGTTTGACGTTAGTCTCATCATCCATGATGAGAGAGTTGAGAATTTTCCAGGGGCTTGCGCAAAATAAATTCGCGGCGTTGCTTTTCCGGTTACGCCATTTTTTGCAATTGTCGAAAAACTGACCGCAATAAAAATACAGTGTAAACACTACACTCTAAACTACTTCTACCCAAATTTTCCAGAGAAAATACCTAATGGGTAATGTTCTACAGCGTTTCTTACGTGATGCAATTTGATATGGGACACCCTTTATAACGTTGTTTCTTTTTATGTCTAAGGCCATTGTTGGAATATTTCCGGTAGGTTCGATTTCATTAAAACCCACTAGGTCTTTGGACACAACTGTGATTCGAATGTTGAATGATTATTTATTTTTCAATCCTTGTTAACCTTATTTTTTCCTCATTATGTAGCGCAACCGGTATATTCGTTTTCTGCAGAAAATCTCGCCAACTGAACCACATTTGCCTGTAATGTCTTGAGCTAACCTTTCTAAATTATGGTCCTTGATTTGAATTATTTTTTTATTACTAGTCTGTCTAGACAGGCGGCTTCAAAGACACTCAGAGAATATTTGTGAAAACAAACAAATTGAATTTTTTTCTTATATTATTTTCAATATATCTCTGCAAACACACAAGTTTGCAGTTGCTTCACCCATAATTAATTGACGATTATCCGTAAGTGTAAATGTTTTGAGTGTATACTGTATGCACTACAGCGCTCTGGAAGCTTTACTATTAGCTATGCTCATGTTACTACTGTTCGCATCATTAAATTCATTTTCATTTTCATTGCCGTACGTGATCAAACTAGATTATCTATAATCACTTACACCTCCAGCGGTTTCTGGTGGTGTTTTTGATTGGTACCCGTCTATGATGCTCCGGCTAGGGTAGACTATAACATTTTTAGAAATTTAATTTGCCCATTCATTAGACCACTGGAGGCACCGAGTTTGTCCGAACTGCTTGCCACTAGGCACACTTGATTTATCCTTCATTTCCTAAGCCTTTTCACGCTCGGTGTCTGGCACCACCGACTGGACTGGTTCAGTGAGAGAGCGTAAAAGATTCCATTCCGATTCCATTCGACTCCGGCGGTACAGTCTGGTTTGTTTGTTTTGCACCACTTTCAACAACGACCGACTCGAACATATTCAAATTAGTTCAATTAAATGGTTGCTAGATTATTGTTATGCCCATATAATAACAGACAATCAATGAAGCCGATGATGGTGATAATGATGATGACTGTGAGAACCATATTTGGTCCGGGTACGTCATCATTGTGGCTGCCCGGTGTGTGCCGCCAAGGAAGTGCGATAGTTTTTTTTCCTCCGCTTGCACCGATTACGACCCAACAGAAATGATCCCATTTATGCCATAGCAGTAAAGCAATTCAGTCGATTGGTGGCACGTCCGTCCCCACTTTTAGATGAATATAGGATAGGTAATTGGTTGCGGTTTCCCTTCGCGCCGGGGTTCGTTGTTACAATTAGCCTATTCCGTCGGAGCGAACCCGCTGCCGCTGTTTGTTCAAGGGGTAAGCTGTTGGATAATAGGAAATTTACACTAAATAACAGCCATTATCGGCACCAATGGCACCGAAGAAGCAGTTTCACTTTTGATTGTATGCTAAACACTTCCATTGCTCAATTGTAAGAAGTTGATTGAGGGTATGTATGCGATGAACTGCCACCCGACTTACATAGGTCTAAACTTTACAATTGCAAAACCAACACGATAATTAAACATCCGTCAAGAGAAATATCTATGAAAGTGATCCTTAATTTTCCCTTAAGAGGGCAAAGATTAAAAGCTTTCAATTAATGCCGATTTTGTTTCGAATCAATATCGGTCCAACTAAAATGGAATTGAGAGTTTATAAAAAAGTATTGGCAAAAAAAATATTATCACGACAAATGCAATTAATCGACAACTTGATAATGCCGACCGAACTGCGTTGATTCGGGGATCCTTTTTTTGTCTTTTCGGGCCAGTCAGTTAATTTTGCTCTATCATTTCGTTTATTTGTTTATTGATATCTACCTATAATTAAATCATTAATTTAATAGTGTCGGAAGCACCGATAAATGCTGCCGTATTTTTTTTTTTATTTAACCTGTGGCGAACGGTTTTCCGCAACTGCCATTTCTTCTTTGCGATGTTTTTTTCTTTCTTTCTTTATTTTGCGATTCGATTGAAGCCCCCCTGTAAAATCGAATGATAAATTATGAAACATACCGAACATCGGTGGCGGCCGTTGTTCACGAGAGATATCGAGAGCAAGCCCGGAGGCAACTTCTGTGGACGTGTTTCAAAAGTCATCACGACGGTTAGCACAGCATCACGGCGGCGTGTCGGCAATGTGCTGTGCTTTTTTTCGTATGTGTGTGTGGGAAGGACCAGGAGGGCTTCTCCACCCAAATGAAAAGCGTATCATTTCGGCAATGTATCATTTATGCTCGTTTTATTGCACTTCAATTTCGTCCCAGATTTCAATTACCGATACGCAAAGTCCCGCTGCCTGCAGGGGCTTGCGTTTCCTCTTGCCTCCTGCCACGCCGACGCCGGAGGAGCTCCGGTTCTCTGCTCATGTTTCTTTTTTTTCGGGGTGGGCGCAGATTCAACGAGCAATTACCTAGCTGGGCAGTGGCGAGTGTGCGAAACTCGTAACATCATGGCACCGCGCTGCTAAAAACCTGTGCCGAACATCGGATGAAATGCGACGTACATGTTGTAATTTATGTTGACGTGAGAGTTTCTCGTATTTACCCGAAGCGCCGCAGGGTTTTATAGAAAAATGTCGGAGTCGTTACTTGATAAAGAGAAAAACAAATTTTAAACTTTAATTTTAACTGTTTTTAATCAAGAACATCAACTGCCGTGTATTTTACATAATAAATTATTTATGTTTTACTTGATTAGTGATTAGCAAAAAACATAAACTAACACTCTGGTACATCATCTAAACAAATGGCTCAGTGAACTGAATGATCAGCAAGGAGGTGGGTAGGAGGGTCCAAGGTGCTATTGAACAAACATTGCCGGTCTAGTGAGTGGAACACTAATGATTTTTTCATCGAATTAAATTGAATGCCTAATGAGATGGTTTCGTATCACGATGCACTAATTTGCGCGCTGAGCGGGTGAACATTTTTCATTTTTTCTTCATTGATTGTTGCTTTTGTTGATGAATGTATGGAAGCCGCGGGGAAGGATTTGTCTTCGTTAGTGCATGAGAAACATCGAACAATGTCTGTTATTCATTGGTTTCACAGATTTTTGAATTGAGCAACTACACATACTGGATGGTGAATATGATAAACAAACTCGAGCAATTTGTCCACTATTGGTTGATTGCATGCGAGTATCCTAAATTATAAAATCACCTAAACTTATACCATTCTCATTCGTTTGCTGATATACGATGTGCCGTCTGAGCCGCCCGACCATCGCTTTGAGTTCCTCCTCCTGACCAACCTGACTATTGTAGTCGACGATGGTGCTTTTAACATCATGATGGCATACACTAATACGCTCAACTCAAGGTTAACCTTCCTAGTGCATTGGGGTTGTTTTTGACCCATCGGCATACTAACAAAGCTCGATACTCGATAGCGGAACAAGCTAGAGACTTGATATTTTCTGACTTTTCCTAACTTTGGAGAACTAGTATCGTGGGGGAGTTTCAACTTCCAGCGACATCTAGAAGAGGCACAACAACAAAAGTTACCCATTATGCATTGGGGTCGAAAGAATTTAACTTGCTTTCATTCATCCCTTTTTAATCCGAATTTCGTTTTCTTTACCTCATTTGAAAGGTCTGACCTAAAACTGGCACCCAAGGTATGTCAGGGAATCTTTGTTGAGTAGTGGATATTTTAGCGTCGGTTCCGGAACATCCACTACCAGGTCCCGGGGGACATGTTTGTACTTTGAGAAAATTCATCATGCAGCACTTCAAATCACCTCGGCATGATAAAATAGGGCTAATGGAAGTACAATAGGGGCATGTTGGACCCAAATGGCCACTTCACCATCGGTTCCGGAACATCCGGTACTAGGTTTTTGGGGACATTTTTGTATTTTAGGATAATTCATCTTGCGATACATCAATTAGTTCGATAAAATAAGACAGATAGAAGTAAAATAGGATCATTTAGAAGTCAATTGGCCACTTTACCATCGGTTTCGGAGCATCCGGTACCTACCCAGGTAACAATTTGGGTTTTATTACACTCTTATGATGTCATTTAAAACCAAAATTGGTCATGAAAAACGCCATAAGAGTACAATAAAACTCGCTTTGTTGCTTGGGTATTTCGGAGGACACTTGTGGATTTTGGTATAATTCATCGTACTGCACATCAAATCACATCGCTTCGATGAAATGACACTAATGGAAGTACAATGGGGACATATTGGAGCCAAATGGCCACTTCAGCGTCAGTCACATAAAATTCGGTACCCGGTATTTAATTTATAATGTACCGTACGGGGCAATTCGGAGCAGATGAATCCTACAATCCAAAAATGTCCCCAAAACCCGGGTACCGGGTAGTTCGGATACGATGGTGAAGTGATTACTTGTCTCTAAAATGTTCCTATTGTACTTCCATTGTACCGAATATTCCGGATGTTCCGGATGTACCGGTCATTTGACTTTTAAATTACCCTATTTTCCTTCCATCAGTCCTATTTTATCAAGCCAATTTGATTAGACGCGTAGCAAGATGAGTTATTCTAAAATACAAAAATGTCCCCAAAAACCGAGTACCGGATATTCCGGGCCTGATGCTGAAGTGGCCATTTGCCTTCAAAATGTCTTTATTATACTTTCAATAGTTTTATGCTATCAAGCTGATTTAATTTGATGTGCCGCAATTTTTTGGAACGGTGGTTCCAGGTCTAGAACTGTCGATTCACTGACGACTGTAAACTGCCGCAAAACACCAAACCGAAGATAGCATATTCTACCAAAATGCAGGCGGCCAGGGCTTGTTCGTTCACTTTGACTCAATGTTGTTTCATTTCATAGTACCGTCTCAGTCGAGCAAAATTTGACAAAGTTATATATGGGACATTTGTAGAACCAGTTATTATCTACAATTTTGATGAACAAAGTTTTACTATATCTTTTGTATTTACCGTGCTACAATGCTAGTACCTTATTAGTGACTAAATGAATTCTCATTTAGTTACTAGTGACATACTAGCATTGTAGCATCATAACTAGAACAGATACAGCAAAACTTAATTCAGCAAAATTGAAGATGATAACTAGTTCTACAAATGTTCCATATACAACTTTGAAAATTTTACTCGGCTGAGACGGTACTGTGAAATGAATCAAAATTGAGTGAAAGTGAACGAACAAGCCCTGCAGGCGGCATAAATTTTCGTGTCTTTGACTATTCTATAACCGTTTCCGATCTGAGCGCTGATGTCATCGTCATTACCGAGACCTGCACACTTCGAAAAAATTTTACGTCTTCTGACATACACATCCCAGCAAACACCAACAATGTACGAAAATTATCGTTATTGACTTTTAATAAATTCAGTATCCTATATAAGTTTATATTCTGTTGTTCTGTTTGTTCTGTTTATTATATAAGTTTTATATAATAAAACTAATCGCTTTGAGTCGGATCTTATCGCATACAAAGACTTATAAAGCTGAATTGTTAACGTATATTTTGTAGTACGTATATGACCTCCAAATTAGTACGCATATGCTTGTTTTGTGCATCAGATACGATTTTTCAGGGTAGATATAGGTACATATATTGTATTACATATATTTATTGCTCTGATATGCATATGAAAATGTTTACTGGGATAAATGGAACATCGCAAATCATATAAAATTACGTGTTATTTCACATAAAGGCTTATTTATTACGTTTTGTTTGATGTAAAAATATATCTTTAAAAACGGTTTAGGGAATTTACGTTTCAATTCATGGAAAAATATATCGGATTTCAGTTTACGTCAAATGTGCGATTCAGTTTTTCGGTCTGTGTGGCTCGATTCACATACACTTTCTAGTCAAGTGCTTGGCTCCGACTGAGAAGTTTTTCGTTTGTTGCTGCCGGTGGAGCCAAAACGAGTCTTAATACTGCACATGGATACCAGAATGAAAAATTAAATTAACTATTAGAAGCACTTACGGAACCTTCAAAGGACGCTACTCTATTCCATACGAAGGACTGCTGGTGAGATTGTTCTATTTTTGCCATATATACCGCATTTCATCTTAATATATTATATTATATATTATATTGTTAACAGTATTATTATTGATATCATAAATATGGAAGGCTGGATGATGGAGTGGATTGCCAGGCTGAATCCTTAAGGTCTGAAACAAATATGGCACTTCTCAATTCAAAACAAACAAATCATTCCGTGGGTTAAAGTTGGTACAGCGAAATTGATTATTACATGGAAGGATCCTAATGCTGGAAAGCGACCCTTATAACCCCGGAATACGCACTAGTGCCTCTGCTTGTGGGTCCGCCCAATCCCTTTTGGCCCTTCTGTAACAACATTAGTGTGAAATTCATTTGATAATCAAATTTGGATCTACTGTAATTCTACCCACATACATTGGCAAGTCCTTAAACTGATGGTGGCTTTCCCCTACTACTACTACTAC